>NW_027078026.1:0-177990 GCF_963930625.1 Muntiacus reevesi | reverse complement strand
GACCCCGCTTTGAGTCCTGGGTCGGGAAGATCTGCTGGAGAAAGGATAGTCTACCCACTCCATTATTCTGGCCTAGAGAATTCCATGGACTGTGTAGTCCTTGGGGCCGCAAAGAGTCAGGCACTAACTGAGCCACTTTCACCTGCACATGCGGATATCACTTAAAAAAAAAAATGTGGTAACAGATCTAGAACCTCTGGCAAGCTCATGAGCGAGTAGTATAAATGTACAGAATCAGCTTTGTCCTGCATAGTTACTACCGTCCTGTATTTGCTTTGAGAGGAGTTGAGCTAATCTTGGTACAGAGGAATGATTCTTTACCAACTGAGCCACAAGGGAAGCCCACTAATCCTGGAGTGGGTAGCCTATCCCTTCTCCAGCGGATCTTCCTGACCCAGGAATTGAACCAGGGTCTCCTGCCTGAATAACACATATTGCGTAAAAATTGGTGAGGGAGCAGAACTAGGGACATTGATTGGTAAAATCAGTTTTCCTTGTCTAGATGGCTAGCGGAGGCGAAAGAAATGTTGGTGTGGATTTAAAAAATTCTTCTGATACTATACAAAAAATTTACTAGTTCTCTGCAGAAGTCTTTAATGAAGCACAGATATTGTCATTAGATTGCTTTGGTCATATCCGTCTTATCCACATTTATTTTTTAAAATCACATAGAATGGCTTCAATCACTTGAAGAAATGACAAAAGGATTCTTTGGTCTCCATTCTATACTGGATCGAGAGAAGGCAGTTGATCAGCATGATGCAGGAGCTCAAGATGTTTTTGGGAAAAACTTGACTAGTCTGTTTAACGATATGGAAGAATGAATTAAGGATGGCAGCACGGAACAGAAGGCCATGCTAGAAGTACACAAGACCTTGTTTGGTAAGTCCAAACATGACTTTTTCTTTCAATTGAAGGATAGTTGCTTTACAGAATTTTGTTGCCAAGCATCAACGTGAATGAGCCACAGGTGTACATATGTCTCCTCCCTCCTGAACCTCTCTCCCGTCTCCTCCTCCCCATTCCACCCCTCTAGCTTGTTGCAGAGCCCCTGTTTGAGTCCCCTGAGTCATACAGCAAATTGCATTGGCATCTCTTTTAACGTATGGTACTATGTTTCCATGTTCCTCTGCATTCATCTCACCCTCTCCTTCCTCCCCCCTGCCCGTGTCCATAAGTCTGTTCTCTACATCTGTGACTCCTTGGCTGCCCTGCAAATAATTTCATCAGTACCACCTTTAGTTCAAGCAATTCTTCCCCCCACCCCAAGCATTTCTTATTTCTTATTCCACTCTTATTGTCTTTAGTGTGAGACTGATCTCGAAACTGATATGAAAGTATTATTCTCAGCATGGAAAATTTGGAAGATGCAAACATGAAAAATTTAAAAAGTAACGCAGAGGCTAGTCACTCTAGGCTAACCCCTAAAACATTTATTGACTGATTTCTAGATTCTCTTCTTTAACCTTTTTGATCTACGTGATCCTGTGTATTCCTTTTAGTTAGGGATTCATTTTTAGACTATCCTGACTCTTCCATTAAGTTCCAGTTTGGGGTCTGATACACTTACAGAGTGCCAAGTGCTTCCTGAATACGATAGAACATATTTTATGTTTAAAATACTTCCATGCGTATGTAGTGAGTCAATGATTTTAAGTTTATTTGTTACACATTTCAATGTAAAATCAATGTGTGAACTAACATATTCTCGATTTGGAAAAGGTGGCTTTTTTTGTTGTGTGTAAGAATTCCTCACCGGACCAAAGGTCCTGGAGAGGTCTATTTTTTCTCTAAAATGGTTATAGTGTTGTTGTTTTTTCGGTAATTGAATTGGGGTGTGAATTGCAAAGTTTGTGTTTCTGTTCAATTTTTCCATCTGTTCGGGTTTCTTTCTCTCTCCTGAGTCAGACAGTAATTTCCCATTGGTTGTCCAGTTACCAAGGTTGGTGTCCATGCATCCGTGCTGGTCTCTGCATTCATGTCCGGGTGTCCTGTGAAACACTAAGCTTAATTTATTTGGAAATGACCTAGCTGTTCAATACACTGTCATCACTCAGTTGAGCAGAGGGAGAGAAATTCAAGTGACAAAACTCCAGAGAAGCTAGTGTCAGAGCGCCCCGGCGTGGCATGCGTGCAGGGGGTTGGAGGGAGGGGGGCGGGGCGCGGAGCGAGGAGATCTCAGGGGTCCTCGCACCCTGGGCCTCTCCAGGCCCGCCTCTGCTCAGTGGCCTCCCCCCGCCCCCATCGCTTTGGCTGCTCAGGGCCGGGTGGTCTCTGCAGCTGCCCGGCATCCTGCCCGAGGCCCCCCCTGCCCACACGCTGTCTTCCAGTCTCTCTCTGAACCCTCGTCTCTTTCTGCCTCTGCCTCACCTGGCGTGGGTGCGTGCGAGTGCCTGTACGTGTGCCTGGCTGTCGCTCGTCCGCTCTCTCAGGAAGGTCCTGTGCTGGGCCCGTGGCGTAGGGGCAGGGCGGGCCTCGGTTTGGGGACAGGGCGGGTCTGAGGCACTCCAGGGGGTTTGCACAGCTGGCAGGATGGGCGCCTGGGGCCCCGGCTGTGCTGCCCCTAAGCCCGCAGGAGGCTCCGGGGACCGCGGCCCCGGGCCGACGCCCCGCTCGTCCGGAGCCACGTGACCCTGAGCAGCGAACGGGATGGTGGGGGGCGGGGGGTGGGGTGGCATGGAGACGTCCTCCCCGCTCAAGCCACCCCCCTCCCCAAACCCCGCCAGAGCTCCCGCAGCCTCGCCAGGTCGCTCGGGGTCCGGGAAGCGCCCCGGGCCGCGCCAGGCGCATGCTGGCCGGGGGTGGCGTCGGCTGGTCTCCCAGCTGCAGGGCCTGTCCCGGTTTTTCCCATCAGTTTCAACAGTGACGGTCACCCCACATTGTGAGTCGTCTAGATTTCTCACTGACACCCCTGTTAGGGAGTGGCTTTTTAGAGAGATAGGGAAGGTCACTTGGGGGATATTAGTCATGAGAGAAAATAAGGGCTCAGGTGGGATTGCAGATGTCATCCAGGGGGTAAATAGAGACAGTTGTTGCTGGTACCAAGACATGAAGTTTTTTTTCCCCCTTTCCCCAAAAGGCCATATTACGACCACATGGGGGCGCTGAGTAACAGCCCATAGCTCGGCTGGAAGGGTGGGCCTTTGATAGTGATACCCTGGGATGGGTTGGACATACCCCCAACCTTTGTCATTAATGCAGATGCAGCCCCGGCTGCTTAGGTTCAGTTGAGAAGCAGTGTGGTTTGCAAGTGAACATGCCTCGTTTAGGGAAAGATCAATAGCCATACAGGGAGCTATGATTAGAAAGAGGAAGAACATCATATGATGCATTTTACTTATCTGAGGCAGGATTGATGGGGTTCTGCTTGAACAAGAGCCTGAGATCTTCAACAGGTTCACAGGAATAGCTGTCCTCTGGCTTTGGAGTCTCAGTTTCTGTCTCCCCCTCCTGTAGGCCATAGGGTTTTATTCTAGAATTGTGGACCCAGGCAGATAGACCCTTCACTTTTACAGCAGTTGAAGTCACTAGAACAACCTGATATGGCCCTGTCCATTTCTCGGACAGCTGGTTTGGACTCCCTTTTTCTTGCCAGGTCTTTACTGATACTTGATCCCCTGGCTTTACCTGGGGATTTTTCAAGTCTTCCTGTGGTTTGTTCTCCATACCGTTGGAGTTCTTGCTGAAACCTTCCCAGGTCAATTATATGTTTTAAGAGTGTATTGGCATCCTCGTCAAGAAACAAATCAGAAGTTAAGAATGGTCGTCCATACATCATTTCATAAGGACTTAACAATAGTGGCCGTTTGGGGGATGTCCGTAGCCTCATGAGGGCTATGGGCAGCATATGTGTCCACTTATTATGTGTTTCTGACATCGCTTAGCCAGAGCCCTTTTAAGAGTCTGGTTGGCTCTCTCCACCTTTCCTGAAGCTTGAGGCCTCCAGGATGAGCGGAGCTGGTATTTTATGCCTAAGCATGCGGCTAGGTTCTGGGGTATCGTGGCTGTAAGTGAGGGCCCGTTGTCACTCTGAAGTGACCGAGGCAGCCCAAACCTAGGCACCATCTCCTTCAGCAGAGCTTTACAGACTTCTGTAGCTCTCTCAGTCTCAGTAGGGAACGCTTCGATCCATCCTGTGAATGTGTCAATAAAGACTAGCAAGTAAGAAAACCCTTGGGTTTGGGCATGGCTGTAAATTCTACTTTCCAGTCCGCTCCTGGGTATGATCCCCGATGTTGGACAGGTGTAATTAGAGGAGGTCTGGTTTTTGGGTTATTTTTTAGACAGGTGTCACAATTTTGTGTGACCTGTTTAACAACCTTAGCTAACTGGGGATGGGAGAGAATAGGCTTAAGCAAGATTTCTAGATTATCTTTTCCAAAATGGGCGCTCTTATGTAAGGAGTTAGTAATGTTTTAAACCTGAGAATCAGGGAGTATTATTTGGGCCTGATCAGGCTGAAACCACCCATGTGACCCAATCTCCCAGCCCCGCTCAGCATATCGGGAATGTCCCCCTGGGGTAAAATCTGGAGTCAGGGTTTCCTTGGGGAAAAGGGGGCAGATAGCAGTGGCAGAGGTAGCTTCCCCGGCAGCTCGTCCTGCCTCTTGATCAGCTTTCCTATTTCCCTGAGCCTCTTTTTCTTGCCCCTTTTGGTGACTCTTGCAGTGGATGACAGCTAATTTTGCAGGAAGTTTGACTGCCTCCAGGAGCCTGAGAATGAGCTCTTTGTGTTTAATAGCAGAGCTTCGGGCACTGAGCATCCCTCTTTCTTTCCAAATTGCTGCACGGGCATGCAGAATGAGGAAAGCATACCTAGAGTCCATACACACATTAATCCTCTTTCCTTCTCCTAACTCCAAAGCACTTGTCAGGGCAAAATGTTCAGCTTTCTGGGCTGAGGTGTCTGGGGGAAGAGACCCACTTTCCTTAGTTGCTTCCAGGCTCACTACAGCATATCCTGCTTTCCTCTCTCCCTTTTCTACAAAACTGCTGCCATCTGTGTGCCAGTTTTCCTCTGGGTCAGATAAAGGTGTCTCTGATAGGTCCCGGCGAGAAGAGTATAACTCGTCTGTGATTTGTATGCATTGGTGATCCAGAGGGGACGTAGGGGGATCTGGCAGTAAGGTTGCTAGATTTAAAGTCTGGCAGACCCTCAACTTTATTTCTGGAGTGTCAAGGAGGAGGGCTTGGTATTGGGTGATGCTTCCACCTGTCATCCACCTGTCCCCTTCGTTTCCACGACTGCTTCCACCCGGTGAGGAGTATACACTGTGGTGGGCTGACCCAGGGTCAGCTTAGATGCCTCCTTAACCATAAGAGCGGTGGCTGCTACTGCCCGGAGGCAAGTGGGCCACCCTCTGGCCACCTCATCTAGTTATTTTGAGAGATAAGCCACAGGTTGTAATACGGGCCCCATCATCTTCCCTAACAACCCAAGAGCAGTTCCTGTCCTTCCAGAAACATAGAGTCTAAAAGGTTTCTCCAGGTTGGGGAGGCCTAAAGCTGGGGCTGTAGTGATGGACTCTTTTAGGGCATTAAAGGCCACCTTGCAGATCTCATGCCAGTCGAGTGGCTCTTCCTCTTTCCCCCTTAAATTTTCATATAGGGGTCTGGCCAGATTGCCATAATTAGGAATCCAGGTCCTGCAAAACCCGGTCCTTCCTAAAAATCCCCTAAGCTGTTGTTTTGTTGGGGGTACGGAGTATTTAAGATGAGGGATCTCCCCTCGGGGTCAGGCATTCTTTTTCTCTCCGTAATTATAAATCCAAGGTATTTTACTTGGGTTAAGCTAATCTGAGCCTACTTGGGGGATACTCGATAACCCTTTTCATACAGGAAAGTTAGCGATTTAAATAGTGTCCATTTGAGAGCTGGTAAAATCTGGCCTAGCTATGAGCAAGTCATCCACATACTGTATTAGATTACTGTTTTTTAAAGTTAATTCCCTTAGTTCTCTCCGCGAGGAAGTCCCGAAGATATGAGGGCTGTCCCTAAACCCTTGGGGTAGTCGAGTCCAGTCGAGAGATGTATGGTCTCTCTTGTTTCCAAGTCCCGCCACTCAAAAGCAAAGAGTTTTTGGGACTCAGGATGGAGAGGAATGCAAAAGAAAGCACCTTGAAGGTCCAAGACTGAGAAGCACTTGGCAATTCCTGGGACTTGGGATAGGAGGGTATATGGGTTTGGGACTATGGGGTGGATGGGAACCACAGCTTCATTAACAGCTCTTAGATCCTGGACGAATCGGTAAGATCCATCTGGTTTTTGAACGGGCAAGTTTGGGGTGTTGCAGGGGGACTCACAGCTGATTCGAGTTCCAGTATCTCGGTATTTGTTAACTAATGGTTTAAGACCCTCAAGAGCTACTGGTTTTAAGGGATATTGTCATTTCCAGGGCTAGGGAGCATTTGGTCTCAGAGAAATCTTTACTGGTGGAACATTTATGGCTAAACCAGGGCTGGAGACATCCCACACCTGGGGATTGACATCATCTAGACAAGGGACAGACTCCTCCTTTTCTACCTCTGACTGTAAATATTCAGACATAGGCAAAGAAAATTATCGACTTCTACCTTTGTGTCCCCAAGTCACACTGGTTTGGAGCCGAAAGTATTATTCTCACCATGGAAAATTTGGAAGCTGCAAACATGAAAAATTTAAAGAGTCACACAGAGGCTAGTCACTCTAAGCTAACCCCTAAGACATTTATTGACTGATTTCTAGCTTCTCTTTTTTAACCATTTTTATCTACAGTAATCCTGTGTGTTCCTTTTAGTTAGGGATTCATTTTTAGACTATCCTGACTCTTCCACTACGTTCCAGTTTTGGGTGTGATACACTTACAGATGTGCCAAGTGCTTCCTGAATACTATAGAACATATTTTATATTTAAAATACTTCCATGCTTATGTAGTGAGTCAATGATTTTAAGTTTATTTGTTACACATTTCAATGTAAACGTCAATGTGTGAACTAACATATTCACGACTTGGAAAAGTTGGCTTTTTTTTTGGTGTGTGTTTGAACTCCTCACCCGACCAAAGGTCATGGAGAGGTCTATTGTTTTTCTAAAATGGTTATAGTGTTGTTATTTTCTGGTAATTGAATTAGGGTGTGAGTTGCAAAGCTTGTGTTTCTTTTCATTTCATTCCATCTGTTCGGGTTTCTTTCTCTCTCCTGAGTCAGACAGTAATTTCCCATTGGTTGTCCAGTTACCAAGGTTGGTGTCCATGCATCCGTGCTGGTCTCTCCATACATGCCCGGGTGTCCTGTGAAACACTAAGCTTAATTTATTTGGAAATGACCTAGCTGTTCAATACACTTTCATCACTCAGTTGAGCAGAGGGAGAGAAATTCAAGTGACAAAACTCCAGAGAAGCTAGTGTCAGAGCGCCCCGGCGTGGCATGCTTGCAGGGGGTTGGGGGGAGTGGGGCGGGGAGCTGAGCGCGGAGATCTCAGGTGTCCTCCCACCCTGGGCCTCTCCAGGCCCGCCGCTGCTGTGTGGCCTCCCCCCGCCCCCATCGCTTTGGCTGCTCAGGGCCGGGTGGTTTCTACAGCTGCCCGGCATCCTGCCCGAGGCCCACCCTGCCCACACGCTGTCTTCCAGTCTCTCTCTGAACCCTCGACTCTTTCTGCCTCTGTCTCACCTGGCGTGGGTGCGTGCGAGTGCCTGTCCGTGTGCCTGGCTGTCGCTCGTCCGCTCTCTCAGGAAGGTCCTGTGCTGGGCCCGTGGCGTGGGGGCAGGGCGGACCTCGTTTTGGGGACAGGGCGGGGCTGAGGCACTCCAGGTGGTTTGCACAGCCGGTTGGATGGGAGCGTGGGGCCCCGGCTGGGCTGCCCTTAAGCTCCAGGAGGCTCCGGGGACCGCGGCCCCGGGCCGACGCCCCGCTCGTCCAGAGCCACCTGACCCTGAGCAGCGAACGGGATGGTGGGTAACAGGGGCTGAGGGGGCACCGAGATGTCCTCGCTGCTCTACCCACCCCCCCTCCCTCCACCCCAGGTTCCGCAGGCACGCCATGCCCCGGCCGGCCGGGCCAGACTGGTGCTGGCCTGGGCTCGCGGTGTGCGGAGCGGGGGCGCCCTCCGCTGGCCGCCGAGCTGCAGTCTCTGGCCGGCCGGAGTCCAATCGCGGGTCGTGCGGCTCAAGTGCAGCGCGAGCCCGCTCAAGAACTGCAGCCCCAGGCCCGACCGGCAGGTCAGACGGCAAGGGAGGCGCAACGCGGGGCTCCTGCAGCACCTGGCAGCCGCCTCGGTCTAAGGCCATACCACCCTGAACGTGCCCTCTCTCCTCTGATCTGGGAAACTGAGCAGGGTCGGGCCTGGTCAGTACTTGGATGGGAGACTGCCTAGTAGTTAGGCGATTTTTTTTGATTTTTCTGAATGCCTACTTCAGAAAGTTAGAATCGGATGACTTCACACAGTAAAACGAATCATATTTTCATACATAATCTTAAGAATCCTGCAGCTGGTCATTCTTTTTCCTGTCCTAACACAGCTAACTGGAAATCAGTTGTAGTAAGTTCTACTGACTTCAGACCCTCATCCCTAAGGGAAGATATATAGGAAAACCCATTATATATCTAAATAAACATGAAAGATACAATGATGAGAAAGAAAAAAATTTCTCAGTGACATCTTAATTGGTATCGGAAACACGATGATTATGAAAGCACAGCCCATAATCAAGTCCAGGCCATGGAAGCCTGTGACTGTCACTGAGTGTTGACTTCCCTTTCAGCTGAGGTCGTAAAAAGTGCTTTGTAAAATTCTGAGGTTTGAAGCACTTGTAACCTCCCAAATAGACTGCAATCAGAAGGGTTTCTAGAATATCCTGACGCTGTGGTGAGCTCAAGCAATACATACTCCAGAGGACGGAAGACAGACATGTTGGGAAGTGGGGATGACTTCTACTGCACTTAGGGAGGAAGGGCATGTACAAGTGGAGAAGCAACACCTCAGTGATGGAATCTTTAAAGACTCCACATATGGAGAAGGAAATGGCAACCCACTCCAGTATTCTTGCCTGGAAAACTCCATGGGCAGAGGAGTCTGGCGGGCTGAAGTCCACGGGATTCCATGACTGACCGTGTGTGCACGAGGGTGGAGGGAGACAGGCTGGTAGCAAGAAACTGGTAGAAGTAAAAAATAAGAAAAAAATATAAAATAAAGACTCGATAAATATGACAACGACTGGTAGGAATAAACCTTCAGAAGTGCCTTCTCAGACCTCCCGTCAGAAGCACAAGCGTAATAAAGACACTGAGTTTTCACGGTCTCACACAAAATTAGATTGGTTTATGACAATGGGCAGAGAGGGTCCTCTAAGATATCGGAGCTGGGCTTTACTGGAGGATGCACATCGATTGAGTGCATGGCTGTGTGTTATGGAAATATGTCTTACTGGCAGGGCGAAGGCATCTTCTTGAAGAACACAGCAAATAACACCACAAATTCACGGAACTTGGCTACAATGACAATAGCTGATTTCGTGATGTCTACTGCTTGGCAGAGCTGGGATTGCCTCTGCCATTAAGTACCTCAGTGGCCAGCTGTGATAGTAGCCATTACTTTCTCACTTAGAAACTTGCCATGTGCACTAGCGCAAGAACAGTGAAAGCTCCCCAGAGAAGCAAGTCAGGCAGACATGCTTCTGTTTTCTCACAGAAGCTGCTTATGACCGGCCCTGCTCACAGACAGATTGCTAATTCCAAATCGATAGAAAGTTATGCAGATATTCTTTAGCAACTGAGCCACCAGTGAAGCCCTACTAGCTCAGTTGCTAAAGAATCTGCCTGCAACGCAGGAGACCCCGCTTTGAGTCCTGGGTCGGGAAGATCTGCTGGAGAAAGGATAGGCTACCCACTCCAGTATTCTGGCCTAGAGAATTCCATGGACTGTATAGTCCTTGGGGCCGCAAAGAGTCAGGTACGAACTGAGCCACTTTCACCTGCACATGAGGATATCACTTAAAAAAAAAATGTGGTAACAGATCTAGGACCTCTGTCAAGCTCATGAGTGAGTACTATAAATATACAGAATCAGCTTTGTCCTGCATAGTTACTACCATCCTGTATTTGCTTTGAGAGGAGTTGAGCTACTCTTGGTACAGAGGAATGATTCTTTACCAACTGAGCCACAAGGGAAGCCCACTAATACTGGAGTGGGTAGCCTATCCCTTCTCTAGCAGATCTTCCTGACCCAGGAATTGAACCAGGGTCTCCTGCCTGAGTAACACATATTGGGTAAAAAATGGTGAGGGGGCAGAACTATGGACATTGATTGGTAAAATCAGTTTTCCTTGCCTAGATGGCTAGCGGACGCGAAAGAAATGTTGGTGTGGATTTAAAAAATTCTTCTGATACGAAACAAAAAATTTACTAGTTCTCTGCAGATCTTTAATGAAGCACAGATATTGTCATTAGATTGCTTTGGTCATATCCGTCTTATCCACATTTATTTTTTAAAATCACATAGAGTGGCTTCAATCACTTGAAGAAACGACAAAAGGTTTCTTTGGTCTCCATTCTATACTGGATCGAGAGAAGGCAGTTGATCAGCATGATGCAGGAGCTCAAGATGTTTTTGGGAAAAACTTGACTAGTCTGTTTAATGATATGGAAGAATGAATTAAGGATGGCAGCACGAAACAGAAGGCCATGCTAGAAGTACACAAGACCTTGTTTGGTAAGTCCAAACATGACTTTTTATATCAATTGAAGGATAGTTGCTTTACAGAATTTTGTTGCCAAACATCAACGTGAATGAGCCACAGGTGTACATATGTCTCCTCCCTCCTGAACCTCTCTCCCGTCTCCTCCTCCCCGTTCCACCCCTCTAGCTTGTTGCAGAGCCACTGTTTGAGTCCCCTGAGTCATACAGCAAATTCCATTGGCATCACTTTTAACGTATGGTACTATGTTTCCATGTTCCTCTGCATTCATCTCACCCTCTCCTTCCTCCCCCCTGCCCGTGTCCATAAGTCTGTTCTCTACATCTGTGACTCCTTGGCTGCCCTGCAAATAATTTCATCAGTACCACCTTTAGTTCAAGCATTTCTTCCCCCCCCCCAAGCATTTCTTATTTCTTATTCCACTCTTACTGTCTTTAGTGTGAGACTGATCTCGAAACTGATATGAAAGTATTATTCACAGCACGGAAAATTTGGAAGATGCAAACATGAAAAATTTAAAAAGTAACGCAGAGGCTAGTCACTCTAGGCTAACCCTTAAAACATTTATTGACTGATTTCTAGTTTCTCTTCTTTAACCTTTTTGATCTACGTGATCCTGTGTATTCCTTTTAGTTAGGGATTCATTTTTAGACTATCCTGACTCTTCCATTAAGTTCCAGTTTGGGGTCTGATACACTTACAGATGTGAAAAGTGCTTCCTGAATACTATAGAACATATTTTATGTTTAAAATACTTCCATGCGTATGTAGTGAGTCAATGATTTTAAGTTTATTTGTTACACATTTCAATGTAAAATCAATGTGTGAACTAACATATTCTCGATTTATAAAAGGTGGCTTTTTTTGTTGTGTGTAAGAATTCCTCACCGGTCCAAAGGTCATGGAGAGGTCTATTGTTTTTCTAAAATCGTTATAGTGTTGTTGTTTTTTTCGGTAATTGAATTGGGGTGTGAGTTGCAAAGTTTGTGTTTCTGTTCAATTTTTCCATCTGTTCGGGTTTCTTTCTCTCTCCTGAGTCAGACAGTAATTTCCCATTGGTTGTCCAGTTACCAAGGTTGGTGTCCGTGCATCCGTGCTGGTCTCTGCATTCATGTCCGGGTGTACTGTGAAACACTAAGCTTAATTTATTTGGAAATGACCTAGCTGTGCAATATACTGTCATCACTCAGTTGAGCAAAAGGATAGAAATTCAGGTGATCAAACTCCGGAGAAGGTTTCGTCGGAGAGGGGCGTGCGTTCAGGGGGTTGGGTTGGGAGGGTCGCGGACCGCGGATATCTCAGATGCCCTCCCAACCTGGGCCTCTGCAGGCCTGCCTCTGCTCGGCAGCCTCCCCCCGCCCCCATCGCGTTTGCTGCTCAGGGCCGGGTGGTCTCTGAAGCTGCCCGGCATCCTGCCCGAAGCCCCCCCTGCCCACACGCTGTCTTCCGGTGTCTCTCTGAAACCTCATCTCTTTCTGCCTCTGTCTCACCTGACGTGGGTGCGTGCGAGTGCCTCTCCGTGTGCCTGGCTGTCGCTCGTCCGCTCTCTCAGGAAGATCCTGTGCTGGGCCTGTGGCGTGGGGGCAGGGCCGGCCTCGGTTGGGGGACAGGGCGGGGCTGAGGCACTCCAGGGGGTTTGCACAGCCGGTAGGATGGGCGCCTGGGGCCCCGGCTGGGCTGCCCCTAAGCCCGCAGGAGACTCCGGGGACCGCGGCCCCGGGCCGACGCCCCGCTCTTCCGGAGCCACGTGACCCTGAGCAGCGAACGGGATGGTGGGGGGCGGGGGGTGGGGGGGCACCGAGACGTCCTCCCCGCTCAAGCCACACCCCTCCCCAACCCCCGCCAGAGCTCCCGCAGCCTCGCCAGGCCGCTCGGGGTCTGGGAAGCGCCCCGGGCAGTGCCAGGCGCGTGCTGGCTGGGGGTGGCGTCGGCTGGTCTCCCAGCTGCAGGGCCTGTCCCGGTTTTTCCCATCAGTTTCAACAGTGACGGTCACCCCACATTGTGAGTCGTCTAGATTTCTCACTGACACCCCTGTTAGGGAGTGGCTTTTTAGAGAGATAGGGAAGGTCACTTGGGGGATGTTAGTCATGAGAGAAAATAAGGGCTCAGGTGGGATTGCAGATGTCATCCAGGTGGTAAATAGAGAGAGTTGTTGCTGATACCAAGACATGAAGTTTTTTTTCCCCCTTTCCCCAAAAGGCCATATTACGACCACATGGGGGCGCTGAGTAACAGCCCATAGCTCGGCTGGAAGGGTGGGCCTTTGATAGTGATACCCTGGGATGGGTTGGACATACCCCCAGCCTTTGTCATTAATGCAGATGCAGCCCGGGCTGCTTAGGTTGAGTTGAGAAGCAGTGTGGTTTGCAAGTGAACATGCCTCGTTTAGGGAGAGATCAATAGCCATACATGGAGATATGATTAGAAAGAGGAAGAACATAATATGATGCATTTTACTTATCTGAGGCAGGATTGATGGGGTTCTGCTTGAACAAGAGCCTGAGATCTTCAACAGGTTCACAGGAATAGCTGTCCTCTGGCTTTGGAGTCTCAGTTTCTGTCTCCCCCTCCTGTAGGCCATAGGGTTTTATTCTAGAATTGTGGACCCAGGCAGATAGACCCTTCACTTTTACAGCAGTTGAAGTCACTAGAACAACCTGATATGGCCCTGTCCATTTCTCGGACAGCTGGTTTGGTCTCCCTTTTTCTTGCCAGGTCTTTACTGATACTTGATCCCCTGGCTTTACCTGGGGATTTTTCAAGTCTTCCTGTGGTTTGTTCTCCATACCGTTGGAGTTCTTGCTGAAACCTTCCCAGGTCAATTATATGTTTTAAGAGTGTATTGGCATCCTCGTCAAGAAACAAATCCGACGTTAAGAATGGTCGTCCATACATCATTTCATAAGGACTTAACAATAGTGGCCGTTTGGGGGATGTCCGTATCCTCATGAGGGCTAAGGGCAGCATATGTGTCCACTTATTATGTGTTTCTGACAAAGCTTAGCCAGAGCCCTTTTAAGAGTCTGGTTGGCTCTCTCTACGTTTCCTGAAGCTTGAGGCCTCCAGGATGAGCGGAGCTGGTATTTTAAGCCTAAGCATGCGGCTAGGTTCTGGGGTATCGTGGCTGTAAGTGAGGGCCCGTTGTCACTCTGAAGTGACCGAGGCAGCCCAAACCTAGGCACTATCTCCTTCAGCAGAGCTTTACAGACTTCTGTAGCTCTCTCAGTCTCAGTAGGGAACGCTTCGATCCATCATGTGAATGTGTCAATAAAGACAAGCAAGTAAGAAAATCCTTGGGTCTTGGGCATGGCTGTAAATTCTAAATGCGGAGCGGCATTGCCAGTCCGCTCCTGGGTATGATCCCCGATGTTGGACAGGTGTAATTAGAGGAGGTCTGGTTTTTGGGTTATTTTTTTAGACAGGTGTCACAATTTTGTGTGACATGTTTAACAACCTTAGCTAACTGGGGATGGGAGAGAATAGGCTTAAGCAAGATTTCTAGATTATCTTTTCCAAAATGGGTGCTCTTATGTAAGGAGTTAGTAATGTTTTAAACCTGAGAATCATGGAGTATTATTTGGGCCTGATCAGGCTGAAACCACCCATGTGACCAATCTCCCAACCCCGCTCAGCATATCGGGAATGTCCCCCTGGGGTAAAATCTGGAGTCAGGTTTTCCTTGGGGAAAAGGGGGCAGATAGCAGTGGCAGAGGTAGCTTCCCCGGCAGCTCGTCCTGCCTCTTGATCAGCTTTCCTATTTCCCTGAGCCTCTTTTTCTTGCCCCGTTTGGTGACTCTTGCAGTGGATGACAGCTAATTTTGCAGGAAGTTTGACTGCCTCCAGGAGCCTGAGAATGAGCTCTTTGTGTTTAATAGCAGAGCTTCGGGCACTGAGCATCCCTCTTTCTTTCCAAATTGCTGCATGGGCATGCAGAATGAGGAAAGCATACTTAGAGTCGATACACACATTAATCCTCTTTCCTTCTCCTAACTCCAAAGCTCTTGTCAGGGCAAAAAGTTCAGCTTTCTGGGCTGAGGTGTCTGGGGGAAGAGACCCACTTTCCTTAGTTTCTTCCAGGCTCACTACAGCATATCCTGCTTTCCTCTCTCCCTTTTCTACAAAACTGCTGCCATCTGTGTGCCAGTTTTCCTCTGGGTCAGATAAAGGTGTCTCTGATAGGTCCCGGCGAGAAGAGTATAACTCGTCTGTGATTTGTATGCATTGGTGATCCAGAGGGGAGGTAGGGGGATCTGGCAGTAAGGTTGCTGGATTTAAAGTCTGGCAGACCCTCAACTTTATTTCTTGAGTGTCAAGGAGGAGGGCTTGGTATTGGGTGATCCTTCCCCCTGTCATCCACCTGTCCCCTTTCGTTTCCAAGAGTGCTTGCACCCGGTGAGGCATATACACTGTGGTGGGCTGACCCAGGGTCAGCTTAGATGCCTCCTTAACCATAAGAGCGGTGGCTTCTACTGCCCGGAGGCAAGTGGGCCACCCTCTGGCCACCTCATCTAGTTATTTTGAGAGATAAGCCACAGGTTGTAATACGGGCCCCATCATCTGCTCTAACACCCCAAGAGCAGTTCCTGTCCTTCCAGAAACTTAGAGTCTAAAAGGCTTCTCCAGGTTGGGGAGGCCTAAAGCTGGGGCTGTAGTGATGGACTCTTTTAGGGCATTAAAGGCCACCTTGCAGGTCTCATGCCAGTCGAGTGGCTCTTCCTCTTTCCCCCTTAAATTATCATATAGGGGTCTGGCCAGATTGCCATAATTAGGAACCCAGATCCTGCAAAACCCGGTCCTTCCTAAAAATCCCCAAAGCTGTTGTTTTGTTTGGGGGTACGGGGTATTTAAGATGAGGGATCTCCCCTCGGGGTCAGGCATTCTTTTTCTCTCCGTAATTATAAATCCAAGGTATTTTACTTGGCTTAAGCTAATCTGAGCCTACTTGGGGGATACTCGATAACCCATTTCATACAGGAAAGTTAGCGTTTTAAATAGTGTCCGTTTGAGAGCTGGTAAAACCTGGTCTAGCTATGAGCAAGTCATCCACATACTGTATTAGACTACTGTTTGTTAAAGTTAATTCCCTTAGTTCTCTTCCCAAGGAAGTCCCGAAGATATGAGGGCTGTCCCTAAACCCTTGGGGTAGTCGAGTCCAGTCGAGAGTTGTATGGTCTCTCTTGTTTCCAAGTCCCGCCACTCAAAAGCAAAGAGTTTTGGGATTCAGGATGGAGAGGAATGCAAAAGAAAGCACCTTGAAGGTCCAAGACTGAGAAGTACTTGGGATTTCCTGGGACTTGGGATAGGAGGGTATATGGGTTTGGGACTATGGGGTGGATGGGAACCACAGCTTCATTAACAGCTCTTAGATCCTGGACGAATCGGTAAGATCCATCTTGTTTTTGAACGGGCAAGATTGGGGTGTTGCCGGGGGACTCACAGTTGATTCGAGTTCCAGTATCTTGGTATTTGTTAACTAATGGTCTAAGACCCTCAAGAGCTTCTGGTTTTAAGGGATATTGTCTTTTCCAGGGCTAGGGAGCATTTGGTCTCAGAGAAATCTTTACTGGTGGAACATTTATGGCTAAACCAGGGCTGGAGACATCCCACACCTGGGGATTGACATCATCTAGACAAGGGACAGACTCCTCCTTTTCTACCTCTGACTGTAAATATTCAGACATAGGCAAAGAAAATTATCGACTTCTACCTTTGTGTCCCCAAGTCACTCTGGTTTGGAGGCGAAAGTATTATTCTCACCATGGAAAATTTGGAAGCTGCAAACATGAAAAATTTAAAGATTCACGCAGAGGCTAGTCACTCTAAGCTAACCCCAAAGACATTTATTGACTGATTTCTAGCTTTTCTTCTTTAACCTTTTTTATCTACAGTAATCCTGTGTGTTCCTTTTAGTTAGGGATTCATTTTTAGACTATCCTGACTCTTCCACTACGTTCCAGTTTTTGTTCTGATACACTTACAGATGTGCCAAGTGCTTCCTGAATACTATAGAACATATTTTATGTTTAAAATACTTCCATGCTAATGTAGTGAATCAATGATTTTAAGTTTATTTGTTACACATTTCAATGTAAAAGTCAATGTGTGAACTAACATAGTCACAACTTGGAAAAGTTGGCTTTTTTTTTTGGTGTGTGTTTGAACTCCTCACCCGACCAAAGGTCATGGAGAGGTCTATTGTTTTTCTAAAATGGTTATAGTGTTGTTTATTTTCTGGTAATGGAATTAGGGTGTGAGTTGCAAAGCCTGTGTTTCTGTTCATTTCATTCCATCTGTTCGGGTTTCTTTCTCTCTCCTGAGTCAGACAGTAATTTCCCATTGGTTGTCCAGTTACAAAGGTTGGTGTCCATGCATCCGTGCTGGTCTCTCCATACATTCCCGGGTGTCCTGTGAAACACTAAGCTTAATTTATTTGGAAATGACCTAGCTGTTCAATACAGTGTCATCACTCAGTTGAGCAGAGGGAGAGAAATTCAAGTGACAAAACTCCAGAGAAGCTAGTGTCAGAGCGCCCAGGCGTGGCATGCGTGCAGGGGGTTCGGGGGAGGGGGGCGGGGAGCAGAGCGCGGAGATCTCAGGTGTCCGCCCACCCTGGGCCTCTCCAGGCCCGCCGCTGCTCAGTGGCCTCCCCCCGTCCCCATCGCTTTGGCTGCTCAGGGCCGGGTGGTCTCTGCAGCTGCCCGGCATCCTGCCCGAGGCCCCCCCTGCCCACACGCTGTCTTCCAGTCTCTCTCTGAACCCTCGACTCTTTCTGCCTCTGTCTCACCTGGCGTGGGTGCGTGCGAGTGCCTGTCCGTGTGCCTGGCTGTCGCTCGTCCGCTCTCTCAGGAAGGTCCTGTGCTGGGCCCGTGGCGTGGGGTCAGGGCGGGCCTTGGTTTGGGGACAGGGCGGGGCTGAGGCACTCCAGGGGGTTTGCACAGCCGGCAGGATAGGAGCCTGGGGCCCCGGCTGGGCTGCCCCTAAGCTCCAGGAGGCTCCGGGGACTGCAGACCCGGGCCGAAGCCCCGCTTGTCCGGAGCCACCTGACCCTGAGCAGCGAACGGGATGGTGGGTGACAGGGGGTGAGGGGTCACCGAGATGTCCTCGCTGATCTCCCCAACCCCCCTCCCCCCACCCCAGGTTCCCCAGGCACGCCAGGCCCCGGCCGGCCGGGCCAGACTGGTGCTGGCCTGGGTTCGCGGTGTGCGGAGCGGGGGCGCCCTCCGCTGGCCGCCGAGCTGCAGGCTCTGGCCGGCCGGAGTCCAGTCGCGGGTCGTGCGGCTCAAGTGCTGCGCGAGCCCGCTCGAAAAATGCAGCCCCAGGCCCGACCGGCAGGTCAGACCGCAAGGGAGGCGCAACGCGGGGCTCTTGCAGCGCCAGGTAGCCGCCTCGGTCTAAGGCCATACCACCCTGAACGTGCCCTCTCTCCTCTGATCTGGGAAACTGAGCAGGGTCGGGCCTGGTCAGTACTTGGATGGGAGATCGCCTAGTAGTTAGGCGATTTTTTTTTATTTTTCTGAATGCCTACTTCAGAAAGTTAGAATCAGATGACTTCACACAGTAAAACGAATCATATTTTCATACATAATCTTAAGAATCCAGCAGCTGGTCATTCTTTTTCCTGTCCTAACACAGCTAACTGGAAATCAGTTGTAGTAAGTTCTACTGAATTCAGACCCTCATCCCTAAGGGAAGATATATAGGAAAACCCATAATATATCTAAATAAACATGAAAGATACAATGATGAGAAAGAAAAAAATTTCTCAGTGACATCTTAGTTGGTATCGGAAACACGATGATTATGAAAGCACAGCCCATAATCGAGTCCAGGCCATGGAAGCCTGTGACTGTCACTGAGTGTTGACTTCCCTTTCAGCTGAGGTCGTAAAAAGTGCTTTGTAAAATTCTGAGGTTTGAAGCACTTGTAACCTCCCGAAGAGACTGCAATCAGAAGGGTTTCTAGAATATCCTGACGCTGTGGTGAGCTCAAGCAATACATACTCCAGAGGACGGAAGACAGACATGTTGGGAAGTGGGGATGACTTCTACTGCACTTAGGGAGGAAGGGCATGTACAATTGGAGAAGCAACACCTCAGTGATGGAATCTTTAAAGACTCCACACATGGAGAAGGAAATGGCAACCCACTCCAGTATTCTTGCCTGGAAAACTCCATGGGCAGAGGAGTCTGGCGGGCTGAAGTCCACGGGATTCCATGACTGACCGTGTGTGCACGAGGATGGAGGGAGACGGGCTGGTAGCAAGAAACTGGTAGAAGTAAAAAATAAGAAAAAAATATAAAATAAAGACTCGATAAATATGACAACGACTGGTAGGAATAAACCTTCAGAAGTGCCTTCTCAGACCTCCCGTCAGAAGCACAAGCGTAATAAAGACACTGAGTTTTCACGGTCTCACACAAAATTAGACTGGTTTATGACAATGGGCAGAGAGGCTCCTCTAAGACATCGGGGCTGGGCTTTACTGGAGGATGCACATCGATTGAGTGCATGGCTGTGTGTTATGGAAATATGTCTTACTTGCAGGGCGAAGGCATCTTCTTGAAGAACACAGCAAATAACACCACAAATTCACGGAACTTGGCTACAATGACAATAGCTGATTTCGTGATGTCTACTGCTTGGCAGAGCTGGGATTGCCTCTGCCATTAAGTACCTCAGTGGCCAGCTGTGATAGTAGCCATTACTTTCTCACTTAGAAACTTGCCATGTGCACTAGCGCAAGAACAGTGAAAGCTCCCCAGAGAAGCAAGTCAGGCAGACATGCTTCTGTTTTCTCACAGAAGCTGCTTATGACCGGCCCTGCTCACAGACAGATTGCTAATTCCAAATCGATAGAAAGTTATGCAGATATTCTTTAGCAACTGAGCCACCAGGGACGCCCTACTAGCTCAGTTGCTAAAGAATCTGCCTGCAACGCAGGAGACCCCGCTTTGAGTCCTGGGTCGGGAAGATCCCCTGGAGAAAGGATAGGCTACCCACTCCATTATTCTGGCCTAGAGAATTCCATGGACTGTGTAGTCCTTGGGGCCGCAAAGAGTCAGGCACTAACTGAGCCACTTTCACATGCACATGCGGATATCACTTAAAAAAAAAAATGTAGTAACAGATCTAGAACCTCTGGCAAGCTCATGAGCGAGTAGTATAAATGTACAGAATCAGCTTTGTCCTGCATAGTTACTACCGTCCTGTATTTGCTTTGAGAGGAGTTGAGCTAATCTTGGTACAGAGGAATGATTCTTTACCAACTGAGCCACAATGGAAGCCCACTAATCCTGGAGTGGGTAGCCTATCCCTTCTCCAGCGGATCTTCCTGACCCAGGAATTGAACCAGGGTCTCCTGCCTGAATAACACATATTGCGTAAAAATCGGTGAGGGAGCAGAACTAGGGACATTGATTGGTAAAATCAGTTTTCCTTGTCTAGATGGCTAGCGGAGGCGAAAGAAATGTTGGTGTGGATTTAAAAAATTCTTCTGATACTATACAAAAAATTTACTAGTTCTCTGCAGAAGTCTTTAATGAAGCACAGATATTGTCATTAGATTGCTTTGGTCATATCCGTCTTATCCACATTTATTTTTTAAAATCACATAGAATGGCTTCAATCACTTGAAGAAATGACAAAAGGATTCTTTGGTCTCCATTCTATACTGGATCGAGAGAAGGCAGTTGATCAGCATGATGCAGGAGCTCAAGATGTTTTTGGGAAAAACTTGACTAGTCTGTTTAATGATATGGAAGAATGAATTAAGGATGGCAGCACGAAACAGAAGGCCATGCTAGAAGTACACAAGACCTTGTTTGGTAAGTCCAAACATGACTTTTTCTTTCAATTGAAGGATAGTTGCTTTACAGAATTTTGTTGCCAAACATCAACGTGAATGAGCCACAGGTGTACATATGTCTCCTCCCTCCTGAACCTCTCTCCCGTCTCCTCCTCCCCATTCCACCCCTCTAGCTTGTTGCAGAGCCCCTGTTTGAGTCCCCTGAGTCATACAGCAAATTGCATTGGCATCTCTTTTAACGTATGGTACTATGTTTCCATGTTCCTCTGCATTCATCTCACCCTCTCCTTCCTCCCCCCTGCCTGTGTCCATAAGTCTGTTCTCTACATCTGTGACTCCTTGGCTGCCCTGCAAATAATTTCATCAGTACCACCTTTAGTTCAAGCAATTCTTCCCCCCACCCCAAGCATTTCTTATTTCTTATTCCACTCTTATTTTCTTTAGTGTGAGACTGATCTCGAAACTGATATGAAAGTATTATTCTCAGCATGGAAAATTTGGAAGATGCAAACATGAAAAATTTAAAAAGTAACGCAGAGGCTAGTCACTCTAGGCTAACCCCTAAAACATTTATTGACTGATTTCTAGATTCTCTTCTTTAACCTTTTTGATCTACGTAATCCTGTGTATTCCTTTTAGTTAGGGATTCATTTTTAGACTATCCTGACTCTTCCATTAAGTTCCAGTTTGGGGTCTGATACACTTACAGAGTGCCAAGTGCTTCCTGAATACGATAGAACATATTTTATGTTTAAAATACTTCCATGCGTTTGTAGTGAGTCAATGATTTTAAGTTTATTTGTTACACATTTCAATGTAAAATCAATGTGTGAACTAACATATTCTCGATTTGGAAAAGGTGGCTTTTTTTGTTGTGTGTAAGAATTCCTCACCGGACCAAAGGTCCTGGAGAGGTCTATTGTTTTTCTAAAATGGTTATAGTGTTGTTGTTTTTTTCGGTAATTGAATTGGGGTGTGAGTTGCAAAGTTTGTGTTTCTGTTCAATTTTTCCATCTGTTCGGGTTTCTTTCTCTCTCCTGAGTCAGACAGTAATTTCCCATTGGTTGTCCAGTTACCAAGGTTGGTGTCCATGCATCCGTGCTGGTCTCTGCATTCATGTCCGGGTGTCCTGTGAAACACTAAGCTTAATTTATTTGGAAATGACCTAGCTGTTCAATACACTGTCATCACTCAGTTGAGCAGAGGGAGAGAAATTCAAGTGACAAAACTCCAGAGAAGCTAGTGTCAGAGCGCCCCAGCGTGGCATGCGTGCAGGGGGTTGGAGGGAGGGGGGCGGGGCGCGGAGCAAGGAGATCTCAGGGGTCCTCGCACCCTGGACCTCTGCAGGCCTGCCGCTGCTGAGTGGCCTCCCCCCGCCCCCATCGCTTTGGCTGCTCAGGGCCGGGTGGTCTCTGCAGCTGCCCGGCATCCTGCCCGAGGCCCCCCCTGCCCACACGCTGTCTTCCAGTCTCTCTCTGAACCCTCGTCTCTTTCTGCCTCTGCCTCACCTGGCGTGGGTGCGTGCGAGTGCCTGTCCGTGTGCCTGGCTGTCGCTCGTCCGCTCTCTCAGGAAGGTCCTGTGCTGGGCCCGTGGCGTGGGGGCAGGGCGGGCCTCGGTTTGGGAACAGGGCGGGGCTGAGGCACTCCAGGGGGTTTGCACAGCCGGCAGGATGGGCGCCTGGGGCCCCGGCTGGGCTGCCCCTAAGCCCGCAGGAGGCTCCGGGGACCGCGGCCCCGGGCCGACGCCCCACTCGTCCGGAGCCACGTGACCCTGAGCAGCGAACGGGATGGTGGGGGGCGGGGGGTGGGGTGGCATGGAGACGTCCTCCCCGCTCAAGCCACCCCCCTCCCCAACCCCCGCCAGAGCTCCCGCAGCCTCGCCAGGTCGCTCGGGGTCCGGGAAGCGCCCCGGGCCGCGCCAGGCGCATGCTGGCCGGGGGTGGCGTCGGCTGGTCTCCCAGCTGCAGGGCCTGTCCCGGTTTTTCCCATCAGTTTCAACAGTGACGGTCACCCCACATTGTGAGTCGTCTAGATTTCTCACTGACAACCCTGTTAGGGAGTGGCTTTTTAGACAGATAGGGAAGGTCACTTGGGGGATGTTAGTCATGAGAGAAAATAAGGGCTCAGGTGGGATTGCAGATGTCATCCAGGGGGTAAATAGAGACAGTTGTTGCTGGTACCAAGACATGAAGTTTTTTTTCCCCCTTTCCCCAAAAGGCCATATTACGACCACATGGGGGCGCTGAGTAACAGCCCATAGCTGGGCTGGAAGGGTGGGCCTTTGATAGTGATACCCTGGGATGGGTTGGACATACCCCCAAACTTTGTCATTAATGCAGATGCAGCCCCGGCTGCTTAGGATCAGTTGAGAAGCAGTGTGGTTTGCAAGTGAACATGCCTCGTTTAGGGAGAGATCAATAGCCATACAGGGAGATATGATTAGAAAGAGGAAGAACATCATATGATGCATTTTACTTATCTGAGGCAGGATTGATGGGGTTCTGCTTGAACAAGAGCCTGAGATCTTCAACAGGTTCACAGGAATAGCTGTCCTCTGGCTTTGGAGTCTCAGTTTCTGTCTCCCCCTCCTGTAGGCCATAGGGTTTTATTCTAGAATTGTGGACCCAGGCAGATAGACCCTTCACTTTTACAGCAGTTGAAGTCACTAGAACAACCTGATATGGCCCTGTCCATTTCTCGGACAGCTGGT
Source organism: Muntiacus reevesi (assembly GCF_963930625.1). NCBI lineage: Eukaryota > Metazoa > Chordata > Mammalia > Artiodactyla > Cervidae > Muntiacus > Muntiacus reevesi. The sequence continues at coordinate 154,805 of NW_027078026.1, read as the reverse complement.
ATGGACTCCCTTTTTCTTGCCAGGTTTATACTGATACTTGATCCCCTGGCTTTACCTGGGGATTTTTCAAGTCTTCCTGTGGTTTGTTCTCCATACCGTTGGAGTTCTTGCTGAAACCTTCCCAGGTCAATTATATGTTTTAAGAGTGTATTGGCATCCTCTTCAAGAAACAAATCAGAAGTTAAGAATGGTCGTCCATACATCATTTCATAAGGACTTAACAATAGTGGCCGTTTGGGGGAAGTCCGTAGCCTCATGAGGGCTATGGGCAGCATATGTGTCCACTTATTATGTGTTTCTGACATAGCTTAGCCAGAGCCCTTTTAAGAGTCTGGTTGGCTCTCTCCACCTTTCCTGAAGCTTGAGGCCTCCAGGATGAGCGGAGCTGGTATTTTATGCCTAAGCATGCGGCTAGGTTCTGGGGTATCGTGGCTGTAAGTGAGGGCCCGTTGTCACTCTGAAGTGACCGAGGCAGCCCAAACCTAGGCACCATCTCCTTCAGCAGAGCTTTACAGACTTCTGTAGCTCTCTCAGTCTCAGTAGGGAACGCTTCGATCCATCCTGTGAATGTGTCAATAAAGACTAGCAAGTAAGAAAATCCTTGTGTTTGGGCATGGCTGTAAATTCTACTTTCCAGTCCGCTCCTGGGTATGATCCCCGATGTTGGACAGGTGTAATTAGAGGAGGTCTGGTTTTTGGGTTATTTTTTAGACAGGTGTCACAATTTTGTGTGACCTGTTTAACAACCTTAGCTAACTGGGGATGGGAGAGAATAGGCTTAAGCAAGATTTCTAGATTATCTTTTCCAAAATGGGCGCTCTTATGTAAGGAGTTAGTAATGTTTTAAAGCTGAGAATCAGGGAGTATTATTTGGGCCTGATCAGGCTGAAACCACCCATGTGACCCAATCTCCCAGCCCCGCTCAGCATATCGGGAATGTCCTCCTGGGGTAAAATCTGGAGTCAGGGTTTCCTTGGGGAAAAGGGGGCAGATAGCAGTGGCAGAGTTAGCTTCCCCGGCAGCTCGTCCTGCCTCTTGATCAGCTCTCCTATTTCCCTGAGCCTCTTTTTCTTGCCCCTTTTGGTGACTCTTGCAGTGGATGACAGCTAATTTTGCAGGAAGTTTGACTGCCTCCAGGAGCCTGAGAATGAGCTCTTTGTGTTTAATAGCAGAGCTTCGGGCACTGAGCATCCCTCTTTCTTTCCAAATTGCTGCATGGGCATGCAGAATGAGGAAAGCATACCTAGAGTCCATACACACATTAATCCTCTTTCCTTCTCCTAACTCCAAAGCTCTTGTCAGGGCAAAATATTCAGCTTTCTGGGCTGAGGTGTCTGGGGGAAGAGACCCACTTTCCTTAGTTTCTTCCAGGCTCACTACAGCATATCCTGCTTTCCTCTCTCCCTTTTCTACAAAACTGCTGCCATCTGTGTGCCAGTTTTCCTCTGGGTCAGATAAAGGTGTCTCTGATAGGTCCCGGCGAGAAGAGTTTAACTCGTCTGTGATTTGTATGCATTGGTGATCCAGAGGGGAGGTAGGGGGATCTGGCAGTAAGGTTGCTGGATTTAAAGTCTGGCAGACCCTCAACTTTATTTCTGGAGTGTCAAGGAGGAGGGCTTGGTATTGGGTGATGCTTCCCCCTGTCATCGACCTGTCCCCTTTCGTTTCCAAGACTGCTTGTAACTGGTGTGGCGTATACACTGTGGTGGGCTGACCCAGGGTCAGCTTAGATGCCTCCTTAACCATAAGAGCGGTGGCTGCTACTGCCCGGAGGCAAGTGGGCCACCCTCTGGCCACCTCATCTAGTTACTTTGAGAGATAAGCCACAGGTTGTAATACGGGCCCCATCATCTGCTCTAACACCCCAAGAGCAGTTCCTGTCCTTCCAGAAACATAGAGTCTAAAAGGCTTCTCCAGGTTGGGGAGGCCTAAAACTGGGGTTGTAGTGATGGACTCTTTTAGGGCATTAAAGGCCACCTTGCAGGTCTCATGCCAGTCGAGTGGCTCTTCCTCTTTCCCCCTTAAATTTTCATATAGGGGTCTGGCCAGATTGCCATAATTAGGAATCCAGATCCTGCAAAACCCGGTCCTTCCTAAAAATCCCCTAAGCTGTTGTTTTGTTGGGGGTACGGGGTATTTAAGATGAGGGATCTCCCCTCGGGGTCAGGCATTCTTTTTCTCTCCGTAATTATAAATCCAAGGTATTTTACTTGGGTTAAGCTAATCTGAGCCTACTTGTGGGATACTCGATAACCCTTTTCATACAGGAAATTTAGCGTTTTAAATAGTGTCCATTTGAGAGCTGGTAAAATCTGGCCTAGCTATGAGCAAGTCATCCACATACTGTATTAGACTACTGTTTGTTAAAGTTAATTCCCTTAGTTCTCTCTCCGAGGAAGTCCCGAGTATATGAGGGTTGTCCCTAAACCCTTGGGGTAGTCGAGTCCAGTCGAGAGTTGTATGGTCTCTCTTGTTTCCAAGTCCTGCCACTCAAAAGCAAAGAGTTTTTGGGACTCAGGATGGAGAGGAATGCAAAAGAAAGCACCTGAAAGTCCAAGACTGAGAAGTACTTGGCATTTCCTGGGACTTGGGATAGGAGGGTATATGGGTTTGGGACTATGGGGTGGATGGGAACCACAGCTTCATTAACAGCTCTTAGATCCTGGACGAATCGGTAAGATCTATCTGGTTTTTGAACGGGCAAGATTGGGGTGTTGCAGGGGGACTCACAGCTGATTCGAGTTCCAGTATCTCGGTATTTGTTAACTAATGGTCTAAGACCCTCAAGAGCTACTGGTTTTAAGGGATATTGTCTTTTCCAGGGCTAGGGAGCATTTGGTCTCAGAGAAATCTTTACTGGTGGAACACTTATGGCTATTCCAGGGCTGGAGACATCCCACACCTGGGGATTGACCTCATCTAGACAAGGGACAGACTCCTCCTTTTCTACCTCTGACTGTAAATATTCAGACATAGGCAAAGAAAATTATCGACTTCTACCTTTGTGTCCCCAAGTCACTCTGGTTTGGAGGCGAAAGGACTATTCTCACCATGGAAAATTTGGAAGCTGCAAACATGAAAAATTTAAAGAGTCACGCAGAGGCTAGTCACTCTAAGCTAACCCCTAAGACATTTATTGACTGATTTCTAGCTTCTCTTCTTTAACCTTTTTTATCTGCAGTAATCCTGTGTGTTCCTTTTAGTTAGGGATTCATTTTTAGACTATCCTGACTCTTCCACTACGTTCCAGTTTTGGGTCTGATACACTTAGAGATGTGCCAAGTGCTTCCTGAATACTATAGAACATATTTTATATTTAAAATACTTCCATGCTTATGTAGTGAGTCAATGATTTTAAGTTTATTTGTTACACATTCCAATGTAAAATTCAATGTGTGAACTAACATATTCACGACTTGGAAAAGTTGACTTTTTTTTTGGTGTGTGTTTGAACTCCTCACCCGACCAAAGGACATGGAGAGTTCTATTGATTTTCTAAAATGGTTATAGTGTTGTTTATTTTCAGGTAATTGAATTAGGGTGTGAGTTGCAAAGCTTGTGTTTCTGTTCATTTCATTCCATCTGTTCGGGTTTCTTTCTCTCTCCTGTGTCAGACAGTAATTTCCCATTGGTTGTCCAGTTACCAAGGTTGGTGTCCATGCATCCGTGCTGGTCTCTCCATACATGCCCGGGTGTCCTGTGATACACTAAGCTTAATTTATTTGGAAATGACCTAGCTGTTCAATACACTGTCATCACTCAGTTGAGCAGAGGGAGAGAAATTCAAGTGACAAAACTCCAGAGAAGCTAGTGTCAGAGTGCCCCGGCTTGGCATGCGTGCAAGGGGTTGGGGGGAGGGGGCCGGGGAGCTGAGCGCGGAGATCTCAGGTGTCCTCCCACCCTGGGCCTCTCCAGGCCCGCCGCTGTTCAGTGGCCTCCCCCCGCCCCCATCGCTTTGGCTGCTCATGGCCGGGTGGTCTCTGCAGCTGCCTGGCATCCTGCCCGAGGCCCCCCCTGCCCACACGCTGTCTTCCAGTCTCTCTCTGAACCCTCGACTCTTTCTGCCTCTGTCTCACCTGGCGTGGGTGCGTGCGAGTGCCTGTCCGTGTGCCTGGCTGTCGCTCGTCCGCTCTCTCAGGAAGGTCCTGTGTTGGGCCCATGGCGTGGGGGCAGGGCGGGCCTAGGTTTGGGGACTGGGCGGGGCTGAGGCACTCCAGGGTGTTTGCACAGCCGGCAGGATGGGAGCCTGGGGCCCCGGCTGGGCTGCCCCTAAGCTCCAGGAGGCTCCGGGTACTGCCGACCCGGGCCGAAGCTCCCCTCTTCTGGAGCCACCTGACCCTGAGCAGCGAACGGGATGGTGGTTGACAGGGGGTGAGGGTTCACCGAGATGTCCTCGTTGCTCTACCCACCCCCACTACCCACACCCCAGGTTCCGCAGGCACGCCAGGCCCAGGCTGGCCGGGCCAGACTGGTGCTGGCTTGGGCTCGCGGTGTGCGGAGCGGGGGCGTCCTCCGCTGGCTGCCGAGCTGCAGGCTCTGGCCGGCCGGAGTCCAGTCGCGGGTCGTGCGGCTCAAGTGCAGCACGAGCCCGCTCATGAACTGCAGCCCCAGGCCCGACCGGCAGGTCAGATCGCAAGGGAAGCGCAACGCGGTGCTCCTGCAGCACCTGGCAGCCGCCTCGGTCTAAGGCCATACCACCCTGAACGTGCCCTCTCTCCTCTGATCTGGGAAACTGAGCAGGGTCGGGCCTGGTCAGTACTTGGATGGGAGACCGCATAGTAGTTAGGCGATTTTTTTTTTATTTTTCTGAATGCCTACTTCAGAAAGTTAGAATCGGATGACTTCACACAGTAAAACGAATCATATTTTCATACATAATCTTAAGAATCCAGCAGCTGGTCATTCTTTTTCCTGTCCTAACACAGCTAACTGGAAATCAGTTGTAGTAAGTTCTACTGACTTCAGACCCTCATCCCTAAGGGAAGATATATAGGAAAACCCATAATATATCTAAATAAACATGAAAGATACAATGATGAGAAAGAAAAAAATTTCTCAGTGACATCTTAGTTGGTATCGGAAACACGATGATTATGAAAGCACAGCCCATAATCAAGTCCAGGCCATGGAAGCCTGTGACTGTCACTGAGTGTTGACTTCCCTTTCAGCTGAGGTCGTAAAAAGTGCTTTGTAAAATTCTGAGATTTGAAGCACTTGTAACCTCCCGAAGAGACTGCAATCAGAAGGGTTTCTAGAATATCCTGACGCTGTGGTGAGCTCAAGCAATACATACTCCAGAGGACGGAAGACAGACATGTTGGGAAGTGGGGATGACTTCTACTGCACTTAGGGAGGAAGGGCATGTACAAGTGGAAAAGCAACACCTCAGTGATGGAATCTTTAAAGACTCCACACATGGAGAAGGAAATGGCAACCCACTCCAGTGTTCTTGCCTGGAAAACTCCATGGCAGAGGAGTCTGGCGGGCTGAAGTCCACGGGTTTCCATGACTGACCGTGTGTGCACGAGGGTGGAGGGAGACGGGCTGGTAGCAAGAAATTGGTAGAAGTAAAAACTAAGAAAAAAATATAAAATAAAGACTCGATAAATATGACAACGACTGGTAGGAATAAACCTTCAGAAGTGCCTTCTCAGACCTCCCGTCAGAAGCACAAGCGTAATAAAGACACTGAGTTTTCACGGTCTCACACAAAATTAGACTGGTTTATGACAATGGGCAGAGAGGCTCCTCTAAGACATCGGGGCTGGGCTTTACTGGAGGATGCACAGCGATTGAGTGCATGGCTGTGTGTTATGGAAATATGTCTTACTGGCAGGGCGAAGGCATCTTCTTGAAGAACACAGCAAATAACACCACAAATTCACGGAACTTGGCTACAATGACAATAGCTGATTTCGTGATGTCTACTGCTTGGCAGAGCTGGGATTGCCTCTGCCATTAAGTACCTCAGTGGCCAGCTGTGATAGTAGCCATTACTTTCTCACTTAGAAACTTGCCATGTGCACTAGCACAAGATCATTGAAAGCTCCCCAAAGAAGCAAGTCAGGCAGACATGCTTCTGTTTTCTCACAGAAGCTGCTTATGACCGGCCCTGCTCACAGACAGATTGCTAATTCCAAACCGATAGACAGTTATGCAGATATTCTTTAGCAACTGAGCCACAAGGGAAGCCCACTAATACTGGAGTGGTTAGCCTATCCCTTCTCCAGCAGATCTTCCTGACCCAGGAATTGAACCTGGGTCTCCTGCCTGAGTAACACATATTGGGTAAAAAACGGTGAGGGGGCAGAACTAGGGACATTGATTGGTAAAATCAGTTTTCCTTGTCTAGATGGCTAGCGGACGCAAAAGGAATGTTGGTGTGGATTTAAAAAATTCTTCTGATACGAAACAAAAAATTTACTAGTTCTCTGCAGATCTTTAATGAAGCAAAGATACTGTCATTAGATTGCTTTGGTCATATCCGTCTTATCCACATTTATTTTTTAAAATCACATAGAGTGGCTTCAATCACTTGAAGAAACGACAAAAGTTTTCTTTGGTCTCCATTCTATACTGGATCGAGAGAAGGCAGTTGATCAGCATGATGCAGGAGCTCAAGATGTTTTTGGCAAAAACTTGACTAGTCTGTTTAATGATATGGAAGAATGAGTTAACGATGGCAGCACGAAACAGAAGGCCATGCTAGAAGTACACAAGACCTTGTTTGGTAAGTCCAAACATGACTTTTTCTTTCAATTGAAGGATAGTTGCTTTACAGAATTTTGTTGCCAAACATCAACGTGAATGAGCCACAGGTGTACATATGTCTCCTCCCTCCTGAACCTCTCTCCCGTCTCCTCCTCCCCGTTCCACCCCTCTAGCTTGTTGCAGAGCCCCTGTTTGAGTCCCCTGAGTCATACAGCAAATTGCATTGGCATCTCTTTTAACGTATGGTACTATGTTTCCATGTTCCTCTGCATTCATCTCACCCTCTTCTTCCTCACACATGCCAGTGTCCATAAGTCTGTTCTCTACATCTGTGACTCCTTGGCTGCCCTGCAAATAATTTCATCAGTACCACCTTTAGTTCAAGCATTTCTTCCCCCCGCCCCCAAGCATTTCTTATTTCTTATTCCACTCTTACTGTCTTTAGTGTGAGACTGATCTCGAAAATGATATGAAAGTATTATTCTCAGCATGGAAAATTTGGAAGATGCAAACATGAAAAATTTAAAAAGTAACGCAGAGGCTAGTCACTCTAGGCTAACCCCTAAAACATTTATTGACTGATTTCTAGTTTCTCTTCTTTAACCTTTTTGATCTACGTAATCCTGTGTATTCCTTTTAGTTAGGGATTCATTTTTAGACTATCCTGACTCTTCCATTAAGTTCCAGTTTGGGGTCTGATACACTTACAGATGTGCCAAGTGCTTCCTGAATACTATAGAGCATATTTTATGTTTAAAATACTTCCATGCGTATGTAGTGAGTCAATGATTTTAAGTTTATTTGTTACACATTTCAATGTAAAAGTCAATGTGTGAACTAACATATTCTCGATTTGGAAAAGGTGGCTTTTTTTGTTGTGTGTAAGAACTCCTCACTGGACCAAAGGTCATGGAGAGGTCTATTGTTTTCTAAAATGGTTATAGTGTTGTTGTTTTTTTCGGTAATTGAATTGGGGTGTGAGTTGCAAAGTTTGTGTTTCTGTTCATTTTTTCCATCTGTTCGGGTTTCTTTCTCTCTCCTGAGTCAGACAGTAATTTCCCATTGGTTGTCCAGTTACCAAGGTTGGTGTCCATGCATCCGTGCTGGTCTCTCCATACATGTCCAGATGTCCTGTGAAACACTAAGCTTAATTTATATGGAAATGACCTAGCTGTGCAATATACTGTCATCACTCAGTTGAGCACAAGGATAGAAATTCAGGTGATCAAACTCCGGAGAAGCTTTTGTCGGAGAGGCGCGTGCGTTCAGGGGGTTGGGGTGGGCGGAGCGCGGACCGCGGATATCTCAGGTGCCCTCCGCAGCTGGACCTCTCCAGGCCTGCCTCTGCTCGGCAGCCTCCCCCCGCCCCCATCGCGTTTGCTGCTCAGGGCCGCGTGATCTCTGCAGCTGCCCGGCATCCTGCCCGAAGCCCTCCATGCCCAGACACTGTTTTCCGGTGTCTCTCTGAACCCTCGTCTCATTCTGCGTCTGTCTCAGCTGGCGTGGTTGCGTGCGAGTGCCTGTCCGTGTGCCTGGCTGTCGCTCGTCCGCTCTCTCAGGAAGGTCCTGTGCTGGGCCCGTGGCGTGGGGGCAGGGCGGGCCTCGGTTGGGGGACAGGGCGGGGCTGAGGCGCTCCAGGGGGTTTGCACAGCCGGCAGGATGGGCGCCTGGGGACCCGGCTGGGCTTTCCCTAAGACTGCTGGAGGCTCCGGGGACCGCGGCCCCGGGCCGACGCCCCGCTTCTCCGGAGCCACGTGACCCTGAGCAGCGAACGGGATGGTGGGGGGCGGGGGGTGGGGGCGCACCGAGACGTCCTCCCCGCTCAAGCCACCCCCCTCCCCAACCCCCGCCAGAGCTACCGCAGCCTCGCCAGGCCGCTCGGGGTCCGGGAAGCGCCCCGGGCCGGGCCAGGCGCGTGCTGGCCGGGGGTGGCGTCGGCTGGTCTCCCAGCTGCAGGGCCTGTCCCGGTTTTTCCCATCAGTTTCAACAGTGACGGTCACCCCACATTGTGAGTCGTCTAGATTTCTCACTGACACCCCTGTTAGGGAGTGGTTTTTAATAGAGTTAGGGAAGGTCACTTGGGGCATGTTAGTCATGAAAGAAAAGAAGGGCTCAGGTGGGATTGCAGATGTCATCCAGGCGGTAAATAGAGACAGTTGTTGCTGGTACCAAGACACGAAGTTTTTTTTCCCCCTTTTCCCAAAAGGCCATATTACGGCCACATGGGGGCGCTGAGTACCAGCCCATAGCTCGGCTGGAAGGGTGGGCCTTTGATAGTGATACCCTGGGATGGGTTGGACATACCCCCAACCTTTGTCATTAATGCAGATGCAGCCCGGGCTGCTTAGGTTGAGTTGAGAAGCAGTGTGGTTTGCAAGTGAACATGCCTCGTTTAGGGAGAGGTCAATAGCCATACAGGGAGATATGATTAGAAAGAGGAAGAACATCATATGATGCATTTTACTTATCTGAGGCAGGATTGATGGGGTTCTGCTTGAACAAGAGCCTGAGATCTTCAACAGGTTCACAGGAATAGCTGTCCTCTGGCTTTGGAGTCTCAGTTTCTGTCTCCCCCTCCTGTAGGCCATAGGGTTTTATTCTAGAATTGTGGACCCAGGCAGATAGACCCTTCACTTTTACAGCAGTTGAAGTCACTAGAACAACCTGATATGGCCCTGTCCATTTCTCGGACAGCTGGTTTGGACTCCCTTTTTCTTGCCAGGTCTTTACTGATACTTGATCCCCTGGCTTTACCTGGGGATTTTTCAAGTCTTCCTGTGGTTTGTTCTCCATACCGTTGGAGTTCTTGCTGAAACCTTCCCAGGTCAATTATATGTTTTAAGAGTGTATTGGCATCCGCGTCAAGAAACAAATCAGAAGTTAAGAATGGTCGTCCGTACATCATTTCATAAGGACTTAACAATAGTGGCCGTTTGGGGGATGTCCGTAGCCTCATGAGGGCTATGGGCAGCATATGTGTCCACTTAGTATGTGTTTCTGACGTAGCTTAGCCAGAGCCCTTTTAAGAGTCTGGTTGGCTCTCTCTACCTTTCCTGAAGCTTGAGGCCTCCAGGATGAGCGGAGCCGGTATTTTATGCCTAAGCATGCGGCTAGGTTCTAGGGTATCGTGGCTGTAAGTGAGGTCCCGTTGTCACTCTGAAGTGTCCGAAGCAGCCCAAACCTAGGCACTATCTCCTTCAGGAGAGCTTTACAGACTTCTGGAGCTCTCTCTGTCTCAGTAGGGAACGCTTCGATCCATCCTGTGAATGTGTCAATAAAGACTAGCAAGTAAGAAAACCCTTGGGTCTTGGGCATGGCTGTAAACTCTACTTGCCAGTCCGCTCCTGGGTATGATTCCCGATGTTGGACAGGTGTAATTAGAGGAGGTCTGGTTTTTGGGTTATTTTTTAGACAGGTGTCACAATTTTGTGTGACTTGTTTAACAACCTTAGATAACTGTGGATGGGAGAGAATAGGCTTAAGCAAGATTTCTAGATTATCTTTTCCACAATGGGCACTCTTATGTAAGGAGTTAGTAATGTTTTAAACCTGAGAATCAGGGAGTATTATTTGGGCCTGATCAGGCTGAAACCACCCATGTGACCCAATCTCCCAGCCCCGCTCAGCATATCGGGAATGTCCCCCTGGGGTAAAATCTGGAGTCAGGGTTTCCTTGGGGAAAAGGGGGCAGATAGCAGTGGCAGAGGTAGCTTCCCCCACAGCTCGTCCTGCCTCTTGATCAGCTTTCCTATTTCCCTGAGCCTCTTTTTCTTGCCCCTTTTGGTGACTCTTGCAGTGGATGACAGCTAATTTTGCAGGAAGTTTAACTGCCTCCAGGAGCCTGAGAATGAGCTCTTTGTGTTTAATAGCAGAGCTTTGGGCACTGAGCATCCCTCTTTCTTTCCAAATTGCTGCACGGGCATGCAGAATGAGGAAAGCATACTTAGAGTCCATACACACATTAATCCTCTTTCCTTCTCCTAACTCCAAAGCTCTTGTCAGGGCAAAAAGTTCAGCTTTCTGCGCTGAGGTGTCTGCGGGAAGAGATCCACTTTCCTTAGTTTCTTCCAGGCTCACTACAGCATATCCTGCTTTCCTCTCTCCCTTTTCTACAAAACTGCTGCCATCTGTGTGCCAGTTTTCCTCTGGGTCAGATAAAGGTGTCTCTGATAGGTCCCGGCGAGAAGAGTATAACTCGTCTGTGATTTGTATGCATTGGTGATCCAGAGGGGAGGTAGGGGGATCTGGCAGTAAGGTTGCTGGATTTAAAGTCTGGCAGACCCTCAACTTTATTTCTGGAGTGTCAAGGAGGATGGCTTGGTATTGGTGATCCTTCCCCCTGTCATCCACCTGTCCCCTTTCGTTTCCAAGACTGCTTGCACCCGGTGAGGCGTATACACTGTGGTGGGCTGACCCAGGGTCAGCTTAGATGCCTCCTTAACCAGAAGAGCGGTGGCTGCTACTGCCCGGAGGCAAGTGGGCCACCCTCTGGCCACCTCATCTAGTTATTTTGAGAGATAAGCCACAGGTTGTAATACGGGCCCCATCATCTGCTCTAACACCCCAAGAGCAGTTCCTGTCCTTCCAGAAACATAGAGTCTAAAAGGCTTCTCCAGGTAGGGGAGGCCTAAACCTGGGGCTGTAGTGATGGACTCTTTTAGGGCATTAAAGGCCACCTTGCAGGTCTCATGCCAGTCAAGTGGCTCTTTCTCTTTCCCCCTTAAATTTTCATATAGGGGTCTGGCCAGATTGCCATAATTAGGAATCCAGATCCTGCAAAACCCGGTCCTTCCTAAAAATCCCCTAAGCTGTTGTTTTGTTGGGGGTACGGGGTATTTAAGATGAGGGATCTCCCCTCGGGGTCAGGCATTCTTTTTCTCTTCGTAATTATAAATCCAAGGTGTTTTACTTGGGTTAAGCTAATCTGAGCCTACTTGGGGGATACTCGATAACCCTTTTCATACAGGAAAGTTAGCGTTTTAAATAGTGTCCATTTGAGAGCTGGTAAAATCTGGCCTAGCTATGAGCAAGTCATCCACATACTGTATTAGACTACTATTTGTTAAAGTTAATTCCCTTAGTTCTCTCCCCGAGGAAGTCCCGAAGATATGAGGGCTGTCCCTAAACCCTTGGGGTAGTCGAGTCCAGTCGAGAGTTGTATGGTCTCTCTTGTTTCCAAGTCCCGCCACTCAAAAGCAAAGAGTTTTGGGATTCAGGATGGAGAGGAATGCAAAAGAAAGCACCTTGAAGGTCCAAGACTGAGAAGTACTTGGCATTTCCTGGGACTTGGGATAGGAGTCTATATGGGTTTGGGACTATGGGGTGGATGGGAACCACAGCTTCATTAACAGCTCTTAGATCCTGGACGAATCGGTAAGATCCATCTGGTTTTTGAACGGGCAAGATTGGGGTGTTGCAGGGGGACTCACAGTTGATTCGAGTTCCAGTATCTCGGTATTTGTTAACTAATGGTTTAAGACACTCAAGAGCTACTGGTTTTAAGGGTTATTGTCTTTTCCAGGGCTAGGGAGCATTTGGTCTCAGAGAAATCTTTACTGGTGGAACATTTATGGCTAAACCAGGGCTGGAGACATCCCACACCTGGGGATTGACATCATCTTGACAAGGGACAGACTCCTCCTTTTCTACCTCTGACTGTAAATATTCAGACATAGGCAAAGAAAATTATCGACTTCTACCTTTGTGTCCCCAAGTCACTCTGGTTTGGAGGCGAAAGGATTATTCTCACCATGGAAAATTTGGAAGCTGCAAACATGAAAAATTTAAAGAGTCACGCAGAGGCTAGTCACTCTAAGCTAACCCCTAAGACATTTATTGACTGATTTCTAGCTTCTCTTCTTTAAACTTTTTTATCTACAGTAATCCTGTGTGTTCCTTTTAGTTAGGGATTCATTTTTAGACTATACTGACTCTTCCACTACGTTCCAGTTTTGGGTCTGATACACTTAGAGATGTGCCAAGTGCTTCCTGAATACTATAGAACATATTTTATATTTAAAATACTTCCATGCTTATGTAGTGAGTCAATGATTTTAAGTTTATTTGTTACACATTTCAATGTAAAAGTCAATGTGTGAACTAACATATTCACGACTTGGAAAAGTTGGCTTTTTTTTGCTGTGTGTTTGAACTCCTCACCCGACCAAAGGTCATGGAGAGGTCTACTGTTTTTCTAAAATGATTATAGTGTTGTTTATTTTCAGGTAATTGAATTAGGGTGTGAGTTGCAAAGTTTGTGTTTCTGTTCATTTCATTCCATCTATTTGGGTTACTTTCTCTCTCCTGAATCAGACAGTAATTTCCCATTGGTTGTCTAATTACCAAGGTTGGTGTCCATGCATCCGTGCTGGTCTCTCCATACATGTCCGGGTGTCCTGTGAAACACTAAGCTTAATTTATTTGGAAATGACCTAGCTGTTCAATACACTGTCATCACTCAGTTGAGCAGAGGGAGAGAAATTCAAGTGACAAAACTCCAGAGAAGCTAGTGTCAGAGCGCCCCGGCGTGGCATGCGTGCAGGGGGTTGGGGGGAGGGGGTCGGGGCGCGGAGCGCGGAGATCTCAGGTGTCCTCCCACCCTGGGGCTCTCCAGGCCCACCGCTGCTCAGTGGCCTCCCCCCGCCCCTATCGCTTTGGCTGCTCAGGGCCGGGTGGTCTCTGCAGCTGCCCGGCATCCTGCCCGAGGCCCCCCCTGCCCACACGCTGTCTTCCAGTTTCTCTCTGAACCCACGACTCTTTCTGCCTCTGTCTCACCTGGCGTGGGTGCGTGCGAGTGCCTGTCCGTGTCCCTGGCTGTCGCTCGTCTGCTCTCCCAGGAAGGTCTTGTGCTGGGCCCGCGGCGTGGGGACAGGGCGGGCCTCGGTTTGGGGTCAGGGAAGGGCTGAGGCGCTCCAGGGTGTTTGCGCAGCCGGCAGGATGGGCGCCTGGGGCCCCGGCTGGGCTGCCCCTAAGCCCCAGGAGGCTCCGGGGACCGCGGACCCGGGCCGAAACCCCGCTCGTCCGGAGCCACCTGACCCTGAGCAGCGAATGGGATGGTGGGTGACAGGGGGTGAGGGGGCACCGAGATGTCCTCGCTGCTCTGCCCACCCCCCCTCCCCCCACCCCAGATTCCGCAGGCACGCCAGGCCCCGGCCGGCCATGCCAGACGGGTGTTGGCCTGGGATCGCGGTGTGCGGAGCGGGGGCGCCCTCCGCTGGCCGCCGAGCTGCAGGCTCTGGCCGGCCGGAGTCCAGTCGCGGGTCGTGCGGCTCAAGTGCAGCGCGCGCCCGCTGGAGAACTGCAGCCCCAGGCCCGACCGGCAGGTCAGAATGCATGGGAGGCGCCGCGCGGAGCTCTTGTGGGGCCTGACAGCCGCCTCGGTCTAAGGCCATAGTACCCTGAACGTGCCCTATGTCCTCTGATCTGGGAAATTGAGTAGGGCCGAGCCTGGTCAGTACTTGCATGGGAGACCGCCTAGTAGTTAGGCGGTTTTGTGATTTTTCTGAATGCCTACTTCAGAAAGTTAGAATTGGATGACTGCACACAGGAAAACGAATAATGTTTTCGTACATAAACTTAAGAATCCAGCAGCTGGTCATTCTTTTTCCTGTCCTAACACAGCTAACTGGAAGTCAGTTGCAGTAAGTTCTACTGACTTAAGACCCTCATCCCTAACGGAAGTTATATAGGAAAACCCATAGTATATCTAAATAAACATGAAAGATACAATGATGAGAAAGAAAAAAATTTCTCAGTGACATCTTAGTTGGTATCGGAAACATGATGATTATGAAAGCACAGCCCATAATCAAGTCCAGGCCATGGAAGCCTGTGACTTTCACTGAGTGTTGACGTCCCTTTCAGCTGAGGTTGTAAAAAGTGCTTTGTAAAATCCTGAGGTTTAACACTTGTAATCTCCTGAAGAGACTGCAATCAGAAGGCTTTCTAGAATATCCTGAAGCTGTGGTGAACTCAAGCAATACATTCTGCAGAGGTCGGAAGACAGACATGTTGGGAAGTGGGGATGACTTCTACTGCACTTAGGGAGAAAGGGCATATACAATTTGAGAAGCAACACCTCAGTGACGGAATTTTAAAGACTCCATACATGGAGAAGGAAATGGCAACCCACTCCGGTATTCTTGCCTGGAAAAATCCATGGAGGAGGAGTCTGGCGGGCTGAAGTCCACGGGATTCCATGACTGATCGTGTGTGCACGAGGGTGGAGGGAGACGGGTTGGTAGCAAGAAACTGGTAGAAGTAAAAAATAAGAAAAAATATAAAATAAAGACTCGATAAATATGACAACGACTGGCAGGAATAAACCTTCAGAAGTGCCTACTCAGACCTCCCGTCAGAAGCACAAGCGTAAAAAAGACACTGAGTTTTCACGGTCTCACTCAAAATTAGACTGGCTTATGACAATGGGCAGAGAGGCTCCTCTAAGATATCGGGGCTGGGCTTTACTGGAGGATGCACATCGATTGAGTGCATGGCTATGTGTTATGGAAATATGTCTTACTGGCAGTTTGAATGCATCTTCTTGAAGAACACAGCAAATAACACTACAAATTCAAGGAACTTGGCTACAATGACAATAGCTGATTTCATGTTGGCTACTGCTTGGCAGAGCTGGGTTCGCCTCTCCCATTAAGTACCTCAGTGGCCAGCTGTGAATGTAGCCATTAGTTTCTCACTTAGAAAACGAACCTAATACTTGCCATGTGCACTAGCGCAAGAACAGTGAAACCTCCACGGAGAAGCAAGTCAGACAGACATGCTTCTGTTTTCTCACAGAAGCTGCTTATGACCGGCCCTGCTCACAGACAGATTGCTAATTCCAAATCGATAGACAGTTATGCAGATATTCTTTAGCAACTGAGCCACCAGGGAAGCCCTACTAGCTCAGTTGCTAAAGAATCTGCCTGCAACACAGGAGACCCCGCTTTGAGTCCTGGGTCGGGAAGATCCCCTGTAGAAGGGATAGGCTACCCACTCCAGTAATCTGGCCTAGAGAATTCCAAGGACTCTATAGTCCATGGGGCCGCAAAGAGTCAGGCACGATCTGAGCCACTTTCACCTGCACATGCGGATATTACTTAGAACAAGAAATGTGGTAACAGATCTAGTACCTCTGTCAAGCTCATGAGTGAGTACTATAAATATACAGAATCAGCTTTGTCCTGCATAGTTATTACCATCCTGTATTTGCTTTGAGAGGAGTTAAGCTAGTCTTGTGAAACAGGAATGATTCTTTACCAACTAAGCCACAAGGAAAGCCCACTACTACTGGAGTGGGTAGCCTATCCCTTCTCCAGCGGATCTTCCTGACCCAGGAACTGAACCAGGGTCTCCTGCCTGAGTAACACATGTTGGGTAAAAATCGGTGAGGGAGCATAACTATGGACATTGATTGGTAAACTCAGTTTTCCTTGTCCAGATGGCTAGCGGAGGAGAAATAAACGTTGGCATGCATTTAAAAAATTCTTCTCATACTATATATAAAATTTACTAGTTCTCTGCAGAAGTCTTTCTGAAGCACAGATATTGTCATTAGATTGCTTTAGTCATATCCGTCTTATCCACATTTATTTTTAAAAGTCACATAGTGTGGCCTCAAATACTTGAAGACACGACAAAAGGTTTCTTTGGTCTCCATTCTAAACTGGATCGTGAGAAGGCAGTGGATCAGCATAATGCAGGAACTCAAGATATTTTTGGCAAAAACTTGACTAGTCTGTTTAATGATATGGAAGAATGAGTTAAGGGGGGCAGCACGAAACAGAAGGCCATGCTAGAAGTACACAAGACCTTGTTTGGTAAGTCCAAACATGACTTTTTCTTTCAATTGAAGAATAGTTGCTTTACAGAATTTTGTTGCCAAACATCAGCATGAATGAGCCACAGGTATACATATGTCTCCTCCCTCCTGAACCTCTCTCCCATTTCCCTCCCCATTCCACCCCTAGCTTGTTGCAGAGCCCCTGTTTGAGTCCCCTGAGTCATACAGCAAATTTCATTGGCATCTGTTTTTACGTATGGTAATATATTTTCATGTTACTCTGCATTCATCTGACCCTCTCCTTCCTCCCCCCTGCCCGTGTCCATAAGTCTGTTCTCTACATCTGTGACTCCTTGGCTGCCCTGCAAATAATTTCATCAGTACCACCTTTAGTTCAAGCATTTTTTTTACCCCCCAAGCATTTCTTATTTCTTATTCCAGTCTTACTGTCTTTAGTGTGAGACTGATTTTGAAACTGATATGAAAGTATTATTCTCAGCATGGAAAATTTGGAAGATGCAAACATGAAAAATTTAAAAAGTCACACAGAGGCTAGTCACTCTAACCTAACCCCTAAAACATTTATTGACTGATTTCTAGTTTCTCTTCTTTAACCTTTTTTATCTACAATAATCCTGTGTATTCCTTTTAGTTAGGGATTCATTTTTAGACTATCCTGACTCTTCAACTAAGTTCCAGTTTTGGGTCTCATACAGTGAGACATGTGCCAAATGCTTCCTGAATACTATAGAACATATTTTATGTTTAAATTCTTCCATGCTTATGTAGTGAGTCAATGATTTTAAGTTTATTTGGTACACATTTCAATGTAAAAGTCAATGTGTGAACTAACATATTCACGATTTTGAAAAGGTGGCTTATTTTGTCGTGTGCTAGAACTCCTCACCCGACCAAAGGTCATGGAGAAGTCTATTGTTTTTCTAAAATGTTTATAGTGTTGTTTTCTTTCTTTTTTTTTTTTTTTTGTAATTGAATTAGGGTGTGAGTTGCAAAGTTTGTGTTTCGGTTCATTTCATTCCATCTGTTTGGGTTTCTTTCTCTCTCCTGAGTCAGACAGTAATTTCCCACTGGTTGTCCAGTTACCAAGGTTGGTGTCCATGCATCCGTGCTGGTCTCTGCATTCATGTCCGGGTGTCCTGTGAAACACTAAGCTTAATTTTTTTGGAAATGTCCTAGCTGTTAAATACACTGTCATCACTCAGTTGAGCACAAGGATAGAAATTCAGGTGACCACACTCCGGAGAAGCTAGTGTCAGAGAGCCCGGGCGTGGCGTGCGTGCAGGGGGTTGGGAGAACGGGGGCGGGGTGCGGAGCGAGGAGATCTCAGGTGCCCTTGCACCCTGGGCCTCTCCAGTCCCGCCCCTACTCAGCGGCTTCCCCCTGCCCCCATCGCATTCGCTGCTCAGGGCCGGGTGGCCTCTGCAGCTGCCCGGCATCCTGCCCGAGTCCCTCTCTGCCCACAAACTGTCTTCGAGTCTCTCTCTGAAACCTCGTCTCTTTCTGCCTCTGTCTCACCTGGCGTGGGTGCGTGCGAGTGCCTGTCCCTGTGCCTGGCTTTCGCTCCTCTGCTCTCTCAGGAAAGACTTTTGCTGGGCCGGCAGAGTGGGGGCAGGGCGGGTCTCGGTAGGGCGAAAAGGCGAGGCTGAGGCGCTCCAGAGGGTTTGCGCAGCGGGCAGGATGTGCGCCTGGGGCCCCGGCTGGGCTGCCACTAAGCCCGCAGGAGGCTCCGGGGACCGCGGCCCCGGGCGGAAGCCCCGCTCGTCCGGAGCCACGTCACCCTGAGCAGCGAACAGGATGGTGGGGGGCAGGGAGTGAGGGGGCACCAAGACGTCCTCGCTGCTCTACCCACCCCACCTCCCCCCACACCAGGTCCCGCAGGCACGCCAGGCCCTGGCCGGGCCAGACGGGTGCTGGCCGTGGCTGGCGGTGTGCGGGGCCGTGGCGCCCTCCGCTGGCCCCCGAGCTGCCGGCCCTGGTTGGTCGGAGTCCAGTCGCGGGTCGTGCGGCTCAAGTGCAGCGCGCGCCAGCTCGAGAGCTGTGGCCCCAGGCCGAAGGGCAGGTCAGAACGCAAGGGAGGCGCAACGCGGAGCTCTTGGGGCACCTGACAGCTGCCTCGGTCTAAGGCCATAGCACCCTGAACGTGCCCTATCTCCTCTGAATTGGGAAATTGAGTAGGGCCGGGCCTGGTCAGTACTTGCATGGGATACCGCCTAGTAGTTAGGCGGTTTTGTGATTTTTCTGAATGCCTACTTCACAAAGTTAGTATTGGATGACTGCACACAGGAAAATGAATAATGTTTTCGTACATAATCTTAAGAATCCAGCAGCTGGTCATTCTTTTTCCTGTCCTAACACAGCTAACTGGAAGTCACTTGCTGTAAGTTATACTGACTTAAGACCCTCATCCCTAACGGAAGGTATATAGGAAAACGCATAATATATCTAAATAAACATGAAAGATAGAAAGATGAGAAAAAAAAAATTCTCAGTGACATCTTAGTTGGTATATGAAACACGATGATTATGAAAGCACAACCCATAATCAAGTCCAGGCCATGGAAGCCTGTGACTTTCACTGAGTGTTGACTTCCCTTTCAGCTGAGGTTGTAAAAAGTGCTTTGTAAAATCCTGAGGTTTGAAACACTTGTAACCTCCTGAGGAGACTGCAATCAGAAGGCTTTCTAGAATATCCTGACGCTCTGGTGAGCTCAAGCAAAACATTTTGCAGAGGTCGGAAGACAGACATGTTTGGATGTGGGGATGACTTCTACTGCACTTAGGGAGAAAGGGCATGTACAAGTGGAGAAGCAAAACCTCAGTGAAGGAATCTTTAAAGACTCCACACATGGAGAAGGAAATGGCAACCCACTCCAGTATTCTTGCCTGGAAAAATCCATGGACAGAGGAGTCTGGCGGGCTGAAGTCCACGGGATTCCATGACTGATCGTGTGTGCACGAGGGTGGAGGGAGACGGGTTGGTAGCAAGAAACTGGTAGAACTAATAAATAAAACAACAACAACAAAAAAAAAAAACACTAAAGACTCGATAAAATGACAATGACTGGTAGGAATAAACCTTCAGAAGTGCCTTCTCAGACCTCCCGTCTGAAGCACAAGCGTAATAAAGACATTGAGTTTTCATGGTCTCAGACAAAATTAGACTGGCTTATGACAATGGGCAGAGAGGCTCCTCTAAGACATCGGGGCTGGGCTTTACTGGAGGATGCACATCGATTGAGTGCATGGCTATGTGTTATGGAAATATGTCTTACTGGCAGGGCGAAGGCATCTTCTTGAAGAACACAGCAAATAACACTACAAATTCAAGGAACTTGGCTACAATGACAATAGCTGATTTCATGTTGGCTACTGCTTGGCAGAGCTGGGTTCGTCTCTGCCATTAAGTACCTCAGTGGCCAGCTGTGTATGTAACCATTAGTTTCTCACTTAGAAACCGAACCTAATACTTGCCATGTGCACTAGTGCAAGAACAGTGCAATACCCAACAGGTAAAGGAATATGACAAGTGCCCACCAAGTCAAACAAAAGAGGAGGAGATAGGGAATCTATCTGAAAAACAATTTAGAATAATGATAATAAAAATGATCCAAATCTTGAAAACAAAATGGAGTTACAGATAAATAGCCTGGAGACAAAGATTGAAAAGATGCAGGAAATGCTTAACAAAGACCTAGAAGAAATAAAAGAGAGTCAGTTAAAAATGAATAATGCAATGAATGAGATCAAAAACACTTTGGAGGGAACCAAGAGTAGAATAACGGAGACAGAAGATAAGATAAGTGTGGTAGACAATAGAATGGTGGAAATAAATGAAGCAGAGAGGAAAAAAGAAAAAATGATCAAAAGAAATGAGGACAACCTCAGGGACCTCTGGGACAATGTGAAACGCCCCAACATTCGAATCATAAGAGTCCCAGAAGAAGAAGACAAAAAGAAAGGCCATGAGAAAATACTCGAGGAGATAATAGCTGAAAACATCCCTAAAATGGGGAAGGAAATAGCCACCCAAGTCCAAGAAACCCAGAGAGTGCCAAACAGGATAAACCCAAGGCGAAACACTCCAAGACACATATTAATCAAATTAACAAAGATCAAACACAAAGTACAAATACTAAAAGCAGCAAGGGAGAAACAACAAATAACACACAAAGGAATTCCCATAAGGATAACAGCTGATCTACCAATAGAAACCTTCCAGGTCAGAAGGGAATGGCAGGACATAATGAAAGTAATGAAAGAAAATAATCTACAACCTAGATTACTGTACCCAGCAAGGATCTCATTCAGATATGAAGGAGAAATCAAAAGCTTTACAGACAAGCAAAAGCTGAGAGAATTCAGCACCACCAAACCAGCTCTTCAACAAATGCTAAAGGACCTTCTCTAGACAGGAAATGCAGAAATGTTGTATAAACATGAACCCAAAACAACAAAGTAAATGGCAACGGGACCACACCTATCAATAATTACCTTAAATGTAAATGGGTTGAATGCCCCAACCAAAAGACAAAGATTGGCTGAATGGATACAAAAACAAGACCCTTATATATGCTGTCTACAAGAGACCCACCTCAAAACCAGAGACACATACAGACTAAAAGTGAAGGGCTGGAAAAAAATATTTCACGCAAATGGAGACCAAAAGAAAGCAGGAGTCACAATACTCATATCAGATAAAATAGACTTTCAAATAAAGGATGTGAAAAGAGACAAAGAAGGACACTACATAATGATCAAAGGATCAATCCAAGAAGAAGATATAACAATTATAAATATATATGCACCCAACATAGGAGCACCGCAATATGTACGGCAAACGCTAATGAGTATGAAAGAGGAAATGAATAGTAACACAATAATAGTGGGAGACTTTAATACCCCACTCACAACTATGGATAGATCAACTAAACAGAAAATCAAAAAGGAAACACAAACCTTAAATGATACAATGGACCAGCTAGACCTAATTGATATCTATAGGACATTTCACCCCAAAACAATCAATTTCACCTTTTTCTCAAGTCCACACGGAACATTCTCCAGAATAGATCACATCCTGGGCCATAAATCTGGTCTTGGAAAATTCAGAAAAATTGAAATCATCCCAGTCATCTTTTCTGACCACAGTGCAGTAAGATTAGATCTCAATTACAGGAAAAAAATTGTTAAAAATTCAAACATATGGAGGCTAAATAACACGCTTCTGAATAACCAAAAAATCATAGAAGAAATCAAAAAAGAAATCAAAATATGTATAGAAATGAATGAAAATGAAAACACAACAACCCAAAACCTATGGGACACTGTAAAAGCAGTGCTAAGGGGAAGGTTCATAGCATTACAGGCTTACATCAAGAAACAAGAAAAAAGCCAAATAAATAACCTAACTCTACACCTAAAGCAATTAGAGAAGGAAGAAATGAAAAACCCCAGGGTTAGCAGAAGAAAAGAAATCTTAAAAATTAGGGCAGAAATAAATGCAAAAGAAACTAAAGAGACCATAGCAAAAATCAACAAAGCTAAAAGCTGGTTTTTTGAAAAAATAAACAAAATTGACAAACCATTAGCAAGACTCATTAAGAAACAAAGAGAGAAGAACCAAATTAACAAAATAAGAAATGAAAAGGGTGAGATCACAACAGACAACACTGAAATACAAAGGATCATAAGAGACTACTACCAGCAGCTCTATGCCAATAAAATTGACAACTTGGATGAAATGGACAAATTTTAGAAAAGTATAACTTTCCAAAACTGAACCAGGAAGAAATAGAAGATCTTAACAGACCCATCACAAGCAAGGAAATCGAAACTGTAATCAAAAATCTTCCAGGAAACAAAAGCCCAGTACCAGATGGCTTCACAGCTGAATTCTACCAAAAATTTAGAGAAGAGCTAACACCTATCTTACTCAAACTCTTCCAGAAAATTGCAGAAGAAGGTAAACTTCCAAACTCATTCTATGAGGCCACCATCACCCTAATTCCAAAACCACACAAAGATGCCACAAAAAAAGAAAACTACAGGCCAATATCACTGATGAACATAGATGCAAAAATCCTTAGCAAAATTCTAGCAAATAGAATCCAACAACATCTTAAAAAAATCATACACCATGACCAAGTGGGCTTTATCCCAGGAATGCAAGGATTCTTCAATATCTGCAAATCAATCAATGTAATACACCACATTAACAAATTGAAAGATAAAAACCATATGATTATCTCAATAGATGCAGAGAAAGCCTTTGACAAAATTCAACACTCATTTATGATTAAAACTCTCCAGAAAGCAGGAATAGAGGGAACATACCTCAACATAATAAAAGCTATATATGACAAACCCACAGCAAGCATCACCCTCAATGGTGAAAAATTGAAAGCATTTCTCCTGAAATCAGGAACAAGACAAGGGTGCCCACTCTCACCACTATTATTCAACATAGTCTTGGAAGTTTTGGCCACAGCAATCAGAGCAGAAAAAGAAGTAAAAGGAATCCAGATAGGAAAAGAAGTGAAACTCTCGTTGTTTGCAGTTGACATGATCCTCTACATAGAAAACCCTAAATACTCTTCCAGAAAATTACTAGAGCTAACCAATGAATATAGTAAAGTTGCAGGATATAAAATTAACACACAGAAATCCCTTGCATTCCTATATACTAACAATGAAAAAACAGAAAGAGAAATTAAGGAAACAATACCATTCTCCATTGCAACAAAAAGAATAAAATACTTAGGAGTATATCTACCTAAAGAAACAAAAGACCTGTACATAGAAAACTATAAAACACTGATGAAAGAAATCAAAGAGGACACAAACAGATGGAGAAACATACCGTGTTCATGGATTGGAAGAATCAATATTGTCAAAATGGCTATTCTACCCAAAGCAATCTATAGATTCAATGCAATCCCTATCAAACTACCAACGGTATTTTTCACAGAACTAGAACAAATAATTTCACAATTTGTATGGAAATACAGAAAACCACGAATAGCCAAAGTAATCTTGAGAAAGAAGAATGGAACTGGAGGAATCAACCTGTCTGACTTCAGTCTCTACTACAAAGCCACAGTCATCAAGACAGTATGGTACTGGCACAAAGACAGAAATATAGATCAATGGAACAGAATAGAAAGCCTAGAGATAAATCCACGAACCTATGAACACCTTATCTTTGACAAAGGAGGCAAGGATATACAATGGAAAAAAGACAACTGCTTTAACAAGTGGTGCTGGGAAAACTGGTCAACCACCTGTAAAAGAATGAAACTAGAACACTTTCTAACACCACACACAAAAATAAACTCAAAATGGATTAAAGATCTAAATGTAAGACCAGAAGCTATAAAACTCCTAGAGGAGAACTTAGGCAAAACACTCTCCGACATGAATCACAGCAGGGTCCTCTATGACCCACCTCCCAGAATATTGGAAATAAAAGCAAAAATAAACAAATGGGACCTAATGAAACTTAAAAGCTTCTGCACTACAAAGGAAACTATAAGTAAGGTGAAAAGACAGCCCTCAGATTGGGAGAAAATAATAGCAACTGAAGAAACAGACAAAGGATTAATCTCAAAAATATACAAGAAACTCTTGAAGCTCAATTCCAGAAAAATAAATGACCCAATCAAAAAATGGGCCAAAGAACTAAACAGACATTTCTCCAAAGAAGACATACAGATGGCTAACAAACGCATGAAAAGATGCTCAACATCACTCATTATCAGAGAAATGCAAATCAAAACCACAATGAGGTACCATTACACGCCAGTCAGGATGGCTGCTATCCAAAAGTCTACAAGCAATAAATGCTGGAGTGGGTGTGGAGAAAAGGGAACCCTCTTACACTGTTGGTGGGAATGCAAACTAGTACAGCCACTATGGAAAACAGTGTGGAGATTTCTTAAAAAACTGGAAATAGAACTGCCATTTGACCCAGCAATACCACTTCTGGGCATACACACCACGGAAACCAGATCTGAAAGAGACACGTGCACCCCATTGTTCATCGCAGCACTGTTTATAATAGCCAGGACATGGAAGCAGCCTAGATGCCCATCAGCAGATGAATGGATAAGGAAGCTGTGGTACATATACACCATGGAATATTACTCAGCCATTAAAAAGAATTCATTTGAATCAGTTCTAATGAGATGGATGAAACTGGAGCCCATTATTCAGAGTGAAGTAAGCCAGAAAAATAAAGAACATTACAGCATACTAACACATATATATGGAATTTAGAAAGATGGTAATGATAACCCTATATGCAAAACAGAAAAAGAGACACAGAAGTACAGAACAGACTTTTGGACTCTGTGGGAGAAGGTGAGGGTGGGATGTTTCAAAAGAACAGCATGTATTTTATCTATGGTGAAAGAGATCACTAGCCCAGGTGAGATGCATGAGACGAGTGCTCGGGCCTGGTGCACTGGGAGGACCCAGAGGAGTCGGGTGGAGAGGGAGGTGGGAGGGGGGATCGGGATGGGGAATACGTGTAACTCTATGGCTGATTCGTGTCAATGTATGACAAAACCCACTGAAATGTTGTGAAGTAATTGGCCTCCAACTAATAAAATAAAATTAAAAAAAAAAAAAAACAGCTATCCTAAAAATTAAAAAAAGAAGCTACCTCTTCTATGCAACATCTGTGTGTCTTCTGTCTGTCTTCTTCCTCGCTGACGCCACTCATCCCTTGGGTATTCCTGGTCCTGCTGGGGCTGGACCTCGG
Source organism: Muntiacus reevesi (assembly GCF_963930625.1). Lineage (NCBI taxonomy): Eukaryota > Metazoa > Chordata > Mammalia > Artiodactyla > Cervidae > Muntiacus > Muntiacus reevesi. The sequence continues at coordinate 129,531 of NW_027078026.1, read as the reverse complement.
CAATTTTGCTCAATGCTTTGGATCCTAGTGGAAAAACATGCTGTTAATCCTACTTTTGCGAGGATTAAAACCATCGTAAAAACTGGAATTTGCTTAAATATTTTTGGTTTAAATATATCTTGTGTATATAATTACCCAGATTACTGTTGGGTATTAGATTGCTATGTTACAATATGTATGGCATACATGAGTTCCACTGTTATTGATATGATATGTGGTGGAGAGGTATTTGGTGGTGCAAGTGATTTAAATGATGTGTTCACAGTGTTTATATTCCTGTTATGTGGTTAATGGGTCTTGGATTCACGTTTGAAATATGACTCCCTTGTCTTTTGTGATGCATGAGAAGTGCTGAAATTGAAGATGATGCAGGTTAAGTCTAGGGTTGAGGGTGTGAGTAGGGTGGGGGGGAGGGTGTGGGTTAGGTTAAGGGTGTGGATTAGGGTGTGGGTTACATTGTGGCTTAGGGGTTAGAAGTTAGGGGTGTGGGTGAGGGTGAGGGCTGAGGGGTGAAGGTGTCAGGTTAGGGTTGGGATGATGCGTTAGGGTTAGTGTGTCAGGTTAGGGTTAGGGGGTCGGGTTGGTGTTAGGTTCTGGGATAGGGTTACGGTGTTGGTTAGGGTTAGGGTGTCGTGTTGGGGTTAGGGTTAGGGCAAGGGCGAGGGCAATTTCGCCTGGGACCTTATGGAGGGGCCTCACAGTCAAAGGTAAAGGCAAAGTCACATCCACACTTCTGTTCCATCCCCTTTCCTCTATAGTAGAGCTCTAGTAAGCCTAGGCCTGGTAGGAAAACTCTTGGCTCCTGTGGGGACACATCCTGTGTGTGAATCTGCATACCAGACCTAGGGGCCACAGGGCGCCTGTTTTCTTCTGGGAGAGGGGACCCTGAAGCGGTGTTGCCTGGCAACAGCTTGAAAATCCATTAAATTGCACTTTACGTACCTCTGACAAAGCTAGATTTGCTCCACCTTTTCGCCATTTGGAAGCAAACCTTCCATACCCTCTCCCCAAGTAGGCAATGGGCCTACTTTGAGTAGAAAGTCCCCTTGAGGAGCTGAGCCCAGGAAGGCACCCAGTCATGTCGAACACACTCCAGCTGCTTACTTCCTCATGGGCAGTATCACTATCAGCTAGGAATGTCTTTGCAAGGATTGAAAAGGGAAGGGGAGATACATGGCCCTGCCTCTGAAATTTCAGTCCTCTGAGCAGAACTGGAATTCAATTGTATCAGCGAAACTGTGCCTTCCAAAGAGGCTTGCAAACACACCCCGAGTGGCTGCCTCTTCTTCCCTGAAGAAGGCTCCCTTTCCCTGCATCCTGCGGACTCCCTGTCCCAGCCTCCTGGAAAAGCGCTTCTTGGAGTTCCTTCTTGGAGTTCCTTTCTTAGTTGCAGTTATCCCTCAACTTGGGGCCATAGGGAGTAGCCCCACACTCACAGGGGAAGGCAGACCCACCTCCACACATCTCTTCCATCCCCTTTGCTCTGTAGGACAATTCTAGTGAGCCTAGGTCTGTCAGAAAATTCTTGGCTTTGACGGGAACACACCCTGTGTGTGAACCTGCATACCCGACCTAGGGGCCACAGGGCGCCTGTTTTGCTCGAGTGGGCCTTGAAGCAGTACAGCCTAGTGAGAGCTTGAAAATCCATCCAATTGCTCCTTTCTTACCTCTGACACCTAGCTTTGTTCCACCCTTTGGCAGTGTGGAGGGAAGAGGGCCCAACCCCGTCCTCAAGCGGACATGGGGCCTACTTTGAGAGGAAAGGCCCCCTTGAGGAGCTGAGCCCATCAAGGCACCCAGTCATGTCAAATATACTCCCACTGCTTGCTTCTTCATGGGTAGTACCACTATCAGCTTGGAATGTCTTTGCAAGGATCACAAAGGGAAGGGGAGATACACGACCCTGCCTCTGGAACTTCGGTCCTCTGAGCAGACCTGAGTGCTCTAGGGAGCCTAGGGCTGTCAGGAAAATTCTTGGCTCCTACGGGGACACACCCCATATGTGAACCTGCATACCGGACCTCGGGGCCACAGTGTGTCTGCTTCTCTCGGTGTGCCTAAAGCGGTGCAGCCTAGCAACAGCTATTGAGCCTAGGTCTGTCTGGAACATTTTGGATCCTGTGGGGAAAACACCCTGTGCACACCCCTAGATACCGGGCCTAGGGGCCAAAATTCTCACATGTCTCCTGGGAAACCCTAACACAGTGTGACCTAGCAACTGCTTGAAAATCCATCCCATTGCTGTTTTCCTCCTTCTGATACAGCTAGCATTGCTCCTTGCTTTGGGATATCTCAAGCAAGGGGCGAGTCCATAACTGCTCTCCTGGGGCCCAATGGATGTGCAAGGTGCCCTCAACCAGGTGACCCCAGCATGCCACCTGGCCCCCTCAGACACACTCCCGCAGCCTTCTTCCTCATGGGAAGCACCTCTCTGACCCAGGAATGTGTTTGCAAGGCTCGGAATGTGCAGGGAGACACATGGCCCTGACTCTGGAATTGAGGTCCTTGGGGCAGGCCTGCAGGTCTGACATCTGAGAAGCAAAACACTTGCTGCAAATAGAGGCCTGAAAACACACTCTGTGTATGACTTTCCTTCCTCCAAGGAAGATAGCTTTCCCAGTCTCCTGCATGCTGAGTGTCACACAGCTGGAATGTGCTTGCGTGGACGTCATGATTCAGTGGCAATGGCCCCTGAGGCCCTGTGCCCAGGTAGGGCGCCCACACTCACAGGCAAATCAAAGCAACTTCCAAATGAGTCAGCTCTTCACATCTAGTGGCCAAAGTATTGGAGTTTCAGGTTCAATATTAGTCTTTCCAATGTATATTCAGACCTGATTTCCTTTAGGATGGAGTGGTTGGGTCCTCTTATAGTCTAAGCAAACTTCAAGCATCTTCTTCAGCACCACAGTGCAAAAGCATCAAATCTTTGGCTGTCAACTTTCTTTATAGTCCATCTTTCACATCCATACATGACATGGAAAAACCTTAGCCTTGACTAGACGGATCTTTGTTGGCAAAGCAATGTCTCAGCTTTTTAATATGCTGTCTAGTTTGGTTATCACTTTCCTTCCAAGTCGTAAGCATCTTTTAATTTCATGGCTGCAGTCACCATCTGCAATGATTTCCGAGCCCCGAAAAATAAAATCTGCCACTGTTTCCACTGTTTTCCCATCTATTTGCCAAGAAGTGATGAGACTGGATGCAATGATCTTAGTTGTCTGAACGCTGAGCATTAAGCTAACTATTTCACTCTCCTCTTTCTCTTTCATCAAGAGGCTCTTTAGTTCTTCACTTTCTGCCATCAGGGTGGTGTCATCTGCATATCTGAGGTTATTGATATTTCTCCCAGCAATCTTGATTCCAGTTTGTGCTTCATCCAGTGCAGCATTTCTCACGATGCCCTATATATAAGCAGATATAAGTTAAATAAGCAGGGTACCAATATACAGCCTTGACATATTCCTTTTCCTATTTAGAACCAGTCTGTTGGTCCAGGTCCAGTTCTGTTTCTTCCTGACCTGCATATAGGTCTTTCAAGAGGCAGGTCAGGTGATCTGGTATTCCTATCTCTTTCAGAATTTTCCCCAGTTTATTGTGATACACACAGTCAAAGGCTTTGGCATAGTCAACAAAGCAGAAATAAGTGTTTTCCTGGAACTCTCTTGCTTTTTCAATTATCCAGTGGATTTTGGCAATTTGATCTCTGGTTCCTCTGCCTTTTCTAAATCCATCTTGAACATTTGGAATTTCACGGTTGACATATTGCTGAAGCCTGGCTTGGAGAATTTTGAGTGTTACTTTATTAGCATGTGAGATGAGTCCAGTTGTGTGACAGTTTGAACATTCTTTGTCATTGCCTTTCTTTGAGACTGGAATGAAAACTGAGCTAACAACCTGGATGTTTTCAATCGCATATGCTAAAAGAACTGCCTTTGCAGTTTCCAAGGGAAAAAAGTTTCATTTTAACCAATTTTCTCTGAAGTTCAAGGAATATCATGGACATCCTCCATCAAAAAGTCAACTTTCTTTTATGTAATCACAGTTTCATGCCTAAATTATAGACCAACTCATGCTCAAATTGACTCTGATATCAGGGGCAGATCAGCTAGCTGATAAAAAGCTTGGATTGTCCCTCTGGAGGAAAGTGAGACATTGGTCCCAAGAGAAGAATCTGAGGGCTTAAGGGAATTTGCAGGAGTGGGGAAATCTTGGTCCATCCTACATGTACCGTACTTAAATAATGCTTATTTATTTTACGGAAGTAAAAAAAAAAAAAAACAGATGATAAAAACAAATATAAATCACTGAAAGGTAAATAAATTCATCATCTGTGATTGAAAGCTGCATTCTAAGAAAGCTGTGTTCTCTTAACCTAGAGAGTAGACTAAATTCCAGTCTGGTACCAGCTTACCAGATAACAAACAAAAAGCGTTGTTTATGGGTAAGCTCAGGAAAGTCTTTTCCATGTATCTTGAGGTAGCAGTATTTTTGCAAAGGCATCAGTGTGAAACCATGGAAGGCATGTTTAAAACCTGATTAGATAAAAATTGACAAAATAAAAATTGACAAAATTGACAAAATAAAAATTGACAAAAAAAGTGTCAAAATAGTCACTGCTGTGACTTGAAACACTTTAATATGATAACTAGAATTATAACTGACAGCATGTTACCAGGACATATCAGATTTTCATGGATGTCACATAGTTTCTAGGATACCTACAGTAGTAACTGAAGGAGTCTTTGGGCTTAGAAAAGAAAACAACAGTCTCAAAGGCCCTTGCTTGTATCATTTAACATTGGAGAAAACAAAATCGAACTTTAGGTACCACCCTGAGGCTCCAGGCCGGTTATATCTATCTATTTTCCCATGCAGCGTAGTGCCTGCTGGAGTCCAAGGGATTTATCCTGCCTGGTAATTTCACCAGCTGGGACTCCACAACCCTTAGTCTGGCCGGCTGACCCAGCCCTGCTTCCAGCACTTTGCAGGCCAGCAGGCCCTTGACCACCTGCTGGGACAGGAAAGGGAAGGGTCCACGAATTGCATCCTAGAAACTTAGTAGGGTGCATGTATTTAAAAACCTGGTGGCCACCCAGGCAGGAGAGAAGGGAGGAGGGCACCTTGCTGCCCTTTCATGGGGGAATCTGTGGCTGTCCTGCTGAGAGGGGGCCTTTCCATGGGGACCCTGTGTAATAAGTTTGGTGTTTTGGAACTGAATAATTAGAACGTGTAAAATTTTTAATTTATGTGGTGCTTTAATTAAAAAAAAAAAAAAAAAAAAAAAACAAGCAGCTCCAAGTTTTCTGCAAATTGAGGCCTCAAACTTGAAGGCCTATTTTCCTTCCACTGTGGCATTCTATGAAGAAATGTGCGTTTTTTAAAGAAAAGGGTCAGAAAAGTGAGGGAAACAGAAAAGCCAGAGGTGCCCCAGGAGTTTGGTGAAGGTCTTAGGAGGTCACTTGTAAATGCTGCTGGCCATCGGGAGGCAGTCTCTTGTGACCAATGGGCACAGAGCTCTGCAGGCTTGTCCTTTGCATGGATGTTCTTGTTTGTGGAAATCCAGCTCAGAGCCATCTCCTGACGTGTAAGAATTTCCCAGACTAGACCCTAGGCAAATCCCACAGGGCCAGGGACTCCTTTCTTCATTGTATTTGTCTGTTTGACTGAAAACCAGAAATGGCATATTTTTCTTTCAATCTGGTCTATCATCCAGGCCTTGGAGTAATATTTCCCCTCCCCCTCAATAGGCTTGGGTTCCGGTGATGAATTATAGTCAGTTGTCCATGATTTTGCAGATGAGGAAACTGAGAGTCGGAGAGGGTGGAGGACTGTCCAAGGGAGAATGGGATATCCTTCCAGGAACACTGGCTCCTGGGTTTTTAATGAGCTTCCTACCCAGCATGGTCATTAAGTGGCAAGGGTTGACATTGAGAATAAACTATTGGTGGAAATGAAAAAGGCTTTTTGAAAGAATGTGCCTACCAGCTGTGCATCTTATGGAGTATTTTCATTGTACTTCCCAGCCCTTGGAAAGTGCTGGGCACAGGGCAGATGCTTCATCATTTTTATTGAATAAGTTCAATGTCACACAATTGTATCTGTAGTGTCAGCAACACTATGAGGTATATTAGAACAGTGATGGTCCCAGTTGGTACCCACAAGGATATTTTTAAAAAATGAAACAAATCTCTCTGATCATCACCAAGGCTATCAGAGGTCTATTGCAGACTCCACACAAGGGAGGGTCTACCTCTTGGGACATCCCCACTTCAGCATCTCCCTAAACCAGCAATCTAGGACAGCTGAGTACACTTGAAGTTCCTTCCTTGACCTTGGGAGTTTTTTTGGAAGACAATTTTTTGACAGACAGGGGTGGGGCAAGGTTTTGGGATGTTTCAAGTGCAGTCCATTTATTGTGCACTCTATTTCTGTTTCTGTTCCCTGGAGGCTCAGTTGGTAAAGAGTCTGCCTGCAATGAGGGAGACCCGGGTTTAATCCCTGGGTCAGGGAAATCCCCTGGAGAAGGAAATGACAGCCCACTCCAGTATTCTTGCCTGAAGAATTCAATGGACTGAGGAGCCTGGTGGGCTACCAAGGGCTGGACATGGCTGAGTGATCAAACTCTTATTTCTATTATTATTTCACCAGCTCCACCTCAGATCATCAGGCATTAGATCCTAGAGGTTGGGGGCCCCTGCTTTAGTTCCCTCTTTCATCTTCTACACAGCTCCAGCATGCTTCCTCCTCCTCTTCCACCTGCAGAACTACCTGCTGGGCTTCTCTGAGTGTGATTAAGAGTTTCCTTCCCTCACTGTCTTTCCTCTGAGTCCCTTTTCCTAAATGGGTTTCCATGATCTCCTTTAGGCACTTTTTCCCCAGGTGGTGCTAGTGGTAAAGAACCTACCTGCCAATGCAGGAATCCTATCCCTGGGTTGGGAAGATCCCCTGGAGGAGGGCACCCAACCCACTCCAGTATTCTTGCCTGGAAAATTCCCATGGACAGAGGAGCCTGGTGGGCTCTGACAGTCAGACGTGATTGAAGCGACTTAGCACAGCATACCATAGGACCTTTGAACTGCAGACTCATGTGATTGTTTGGATTCTTTGGAGTCCCTTGTTATTCCACGTGTATGTTAGGGTCAGCTTGTATATTGCTTCCTAAAGGCCTGGAGAGGGTAATAGGCAGGAAGGCCAGGGGTCTCCAGACAGAGGGAATAGGCTGCAAGTGTCAGACGTTTTTTCATCTCTCAAGCAGCTGGAGGAACGAAACGAGTGCTACATTTTTTCCCCTTCTCAATACAAATTTAAGAGGTTTCTCTTAAAATTTTGTGTTGCTATGACGACTCCTGGCTCCACCTGAACTTAACTTTTCTCAAACCTTCAGCTAAGCAATGCATTTTGTCTTAAGGAAAGGTTTGTCTTAAGCTATGTTAATATACTACGTATTTCTGCTAGACTCTGTCTTCAGGTCGGTTCCCCCTAAAGGCTCAGAACCGACTTGACAAACCAATATGTTTTACTCATACCTGTTCTCCTAATCTATGTTAATGAAATGATATATTGGCTTGGAAATCTGCCTTTCTTCAAAATTCATGTCAATCATTCTATGGCCCGGGATGACTCACCTGCTGCCAATATTATCTCAATGCATGTTGTGGGTGAGGGGCCTGGTGTCATTCTCTGAGACATTGCCTTTCTTTCATTAGCAGACTGCTAGTGGCTGTATAACATCTGCCTAAAGACTAGCAGGGGGTACTCTTCCTGCCCCCGTCTGATGTCTATGTCAGCAGCTTTCTCTATCTCTTTTATACTTTAATAAAACTTTATGACACAAAAGCTCTGAGCGATCAAGCTTTGTCAACTGGCCCTGGATTGAATTCTTCTCCTCTGGAGGCCAAAAATCCTGGCGCCTTTTGTGGTTCAGCAATGACCTTTCAGTCTTTTGTAATTCATATTGAATCTTCATTTCAGATTGAAGATGCATTCCATGGTATTGCCATCTTAAGTCTTTCCATCGCTATGGAATATCTGTGCATGTATTCAGGATATTTTTCAGCAATCGTGTATAATTTCCAATGTGCCAGTCTTGTCATCCTCATTACACCCATGGCAAAATATTTTATTAATGTTGACACTATCAAAAGGAAATTGTTTTTTAAATTCCTTTTCAGATTATTATTTGCTAGTGTATACAGATAAAACTGTGTAATCATTCATTTTTATCAGCTTGGACAGCTTGATAGTTGTCTTTACTTTCTTTACTTCCTCATACTTTAAGATTATCCTAGCTTATATATTTACTGTCTCGCCCCTAGTCTCAATCGTTTATTCAAAGAATTTCTGTCCTTTTTTTTAAACACTGAATTATTTTTGACAATGCTGGGTCTTTGTAGCTAGATGCCTAGTTGTAGTGAGCAGAGGCTACCCTCTAGTTGACTTGCCATGGCTTCTCATTGCAGCGCTTTCTCTGGTTGCAGAACTTGGGCTCTGGAGCATGCAAGTACTTCAATAGTTGTACGGGGGCTTAGTTGCCCCTGGGCATGTGGAATCCTCTAGGACCAGGGGTTGAACCAGTGTTCCCTGCATTGGTAGGCAGATCCTTTACCACTGAGCCACCAGGGACATTTCCTGTTCTTTTTCATTATAGAGTGATATTTAAAACATACATGTAGGAGCTAAATATGCTCAGCTGACAATATTTGGAAATATATACATGTATTCCATCTTATATATTCAGTTGAAGGTAATTTGTGATGATGTCTCCATGAATCTTGTAACCTTTCCTTTTGTTTATCCATAATTTACCATTCCAATGGTAAGATACCTGGCTTCCACCACTTGTCATGTATGGAATTCAGTGCTTGTCCCATGTGGTTACTGAAACAACTGTCAGACTGTCTTCCAAAGGGGGCTGTGCATGCATCCCACCAGTATCTTGAGTATGTTTCTGTAGGAGAGTTTACTATCAGTATACCCTCCGTGGCCAGGTGTCTATTTCAGTCTTTACCAGTTATGAATGGGCTTGTTTGCTCTAGTGTTCTTGGACAATTTGAGGACTCCTGTCTAGTTATGAGGGACACAGGAATCTCCTTGAGGCTTGGCAGGGCAATCAGCACACTTCTCGAGGTGAGGAGGGAGACCTAGGGTCCCTTTCCAGTTGCCATAAGGATATTGGGATTCCTACCAATTTTCAAGAGGAGTCAGGCATCATCACCTTTTGAATCATTGAATTCTGCATGCCTCTCGAGGTGTCAACGGGATGTGAGGCCTCCTGTCGATAAGAGGCGGGGACCTAGGACTTTCTCTATGCTCTCCATAGGGGATTCACACATCCCTTCATCCTGTGAGATGAAAGATGAGCCTGCATTCAAGCCACTGTAGGGAAATCGGACCTTCTTTCGAGTCAGGGCGTCTCAGGGTCAATTCCACTTGAGGTAGCAAACTCAGGGTCCCTCCCACATACTTACTGCTGAGAGACACCTCCTCTGGTTGTGCTTGTGGAATGGTGGCATACCTCTTGAGTGGAAGCCAGGGAATCAGCTCTCATTTCAAGATGATTTGGGGTACATGGAGCTTTCCTCGAGTTGCTGTGCTGAACTTGGTGTTCTTCTAGACTTGGGACAGTGTTCTCGGGGAATCTCTGCAGTTGCCTAAAGGAAGCCAACCCACTTGTCGTGTTTGATGCGGAACACGGGATGGCTCTGAAGCCAATGCAGTGGAATAGGGACTCATCTCGAGTTGATTTGGGATACACGAAGCTATTTCCCATTGCTGCAGTGACATCAGGGTCCCTCTGGACTTGAGACAGTGTTCTTGGGGACTCTCTGGAATTCCATCAAGCAAGTAATGGCTCCTTACGTATTTGATGGGGAACACGGAATTGCTCTGCATGCAATGCAGGGAAATCAAGCCTCATCTCGCGGCGAGAAGGCAGTCTCATGATTTCTCTCGAGTTGCGGCGCGAACCTGGGGTATATTCTCCAGGTACGGCGGGGATGGCCCTTCAAAACTCATGTTTGTTCAGCGACGTCAGGACTCCTGTCTAGTTACGAGGGACACCTCAGGAATCTCTTCGAGGCTTGGCAGGGCAATAGGGACGCTTCTCAATGTGAGGCGGGAGACCCAGGGTTCCTTTCCAGTTGCCACAGTGAGACTGGGATTCCTATCAATTTTCAAGAGGAGTCAGGCGTCATCACCTTTTGAAACATTGAATTCCGCCTACCTCCATGTCAAAGGGATGTGAGACCTCCTGGCGTGATGAGGCCAGGACTTAAGGCTTTCTCTAGGGTCTCCGTATTGGATTCAGACATCCCTTCATCTTGTGCAATGAAAGACGAACCTGCATTCAAGCCACTGCAGGGAAATCCGGCCTTCTTTCTTGTCAGGGCATTTGGACTCCATTCCACTTGAGGCAGCAAACTCAGGGTCCCTCCCCCATATCTATTGATGAGAGAAGCCTCCTCTTGGGGTGCTTGTGGAAAGTTGGCATACCTCTTAAGCTGAATCCTGGGAATCTGCTCTCATCTCGAGATGATTTGGGGTACATAGAGCTTTCCTCAAGTTGCTGTGCTGAAACTGGTGTTCCTCTAGACATGGGACGGTGTTTTCGGGGAATCTCTGGAGTTGCCTAAAGAAAGTGAAGCAACTTGTCTTGCTTGATGGGGAAAGCGGAATTTCTCTGGAGCTAATGTGGCAGAATCGGGCCTCATCTCCAGCTGATTTGGTGTACACGGAATTATTTCGCGTTGCTGCGGTGACCTCAGGGTCCCTCTAGGCTTGTGAGTGTGTTCTTGGGGACTCTCTGGAGTTCCATCAAGCAAGTCAAGGCTCCTACACATTTCATGGGGAAAACGGAATTGCTTTGCATGCAATGCAGAGGAATCTGGCCTCATATTGTGGCGAGGGGATGTCTCATGCTTTTTCGCGAGTTGCGCTGGGAACCTGGAGTATATTCTCGAGTTACAGCGGGGATGGCCCTTCAAAAGTCGTGTTTGTTCAGCGACGTCAGGACTCCTGTCTAGTTATGAGGGACACCTCAGGAATCTCTTCGAGGGTTGACACATCAATAGGGACGCTGCTAGAGGTGAGGCGGGAGACCCAGGGTCCCTTTCCAGTTGCCACAGGGATACTGGGATTCCTATCACTTTTCAAGAGGAGTCAGGCATCGTCACCTCTTGAAGCAATGAACTCTTGGTGCCTCTCTAGGTGTCAAAGGCATGTGAGGCCTCCTGTCGAGAGGAGGAGGGGAACTAGGGCTTTCTCTAGGGTCTCCACAAGGGATTCAGACATCCCATTGTCTGGTGAGATGAAAGACAAGCCTCCATTCAAGCCACTGCAGGGAAATCAGGCCTTCTTTTGAGTCAGGGCATCTCGGTGTCCATTCCATTTGACGCAGCAAACTCAGGGTCCAACTCACATACCTATTGCTGAGAGAAGCCTCCTCTAGAGGTGCTTGTGGAAAGTTGGCATACCACTTGAGTCAAAGCCAGGGAATCAGCTCTAATCTCGAGACGATTTGGGGTACATGGGGCTTTCTTCGAGGTGCTGTGTTGCAACTGGTGTTCCTCCAGACTTGGGACGGTGTTCTCGGGGAATCTCTGGAGTTGCCTAAAGGAAGTAAAGCCACTACTCCTGTTTGATGGGGAACACGGGATGGCTCTGGAGCAAATGCAGGGGAATTGGGCCTCGGCTCGAGTTGATTTGCAGTATGGAGCTATTTCGCATTGCTGCGGTGACACAAGGGTCCCTCTAGACTTGTGACAGTGTTCTTGGGGACTCTCTGGAATGCCATCAAGCAAGTCAAGATTCCTTATGTGTTTGATGGGAAACACGGAATTGCTCTGCAATGCAGAGCAATCAGGCCTCATCTTGCGGCCAGGGGGAAGTCTCATGGTTTATCTCAAGTTGCGGTGGGAACGTGGGGCATATTCTCGAGTTAAGGTGGGGATAGACTTTCAAAACTCCTGTTTGTTAAGCGACATCAGGACTCCTGTCTAGTTATGAGAGACACCTCAGGAATCTCTTTGAGGCTTGGCAGGGCAATAGGGACGCTTCTTGAAGTGAGGCGGGAGACCCTGGGTCCAATTCCAGTTGCCACAGTGATATTGGGATCCCTATCACATTTCAAGAGGAGTCAGGCATCGTCACCTTCTAAGCATTGAACTCCGCGTACCTCTCGAGGTGTCAAAGGGATGTGAGGCCTCCTGTCGAGATGAGGCGGGGACATAGGGTTTCCTCTAGGTCCTCCACAGGGGATTCAGACATCCCTTCATCTTGTGAGATGAAAGACGAGCCTACATTAAAGCCACTGCAGGGAAATCTGGCCTTCTTTTGAGTCAGGTCATCTTGGTGTTCATTCCACTTCAGGAAGCAAACTCAGGGTCCAACTCACATACATATTGCTGAGAGAAGCCTCCTCTTGAGGTGCTTGCAGAAAGTTGGCATACCTCTTGAGTCGAAGCAGGGAAATCAGCTCTAAATCTCAAGACGATTTGGGGTACATGGGGCTTTCCTCGAGTTGCTGTGTTGCACCTGGTGTTCCTCTACACTTGGGACAGTGTTCTCGGGGAATCTCTGGAGTTGCTTAATGAAGTCATGCCACTTGTGTTTGATGGGGAACGCAGAATGACTCTGGAGCCAATGCAGGGGAATGGGGCAGCATCTCGAGTTGATTTGGGGTAGACGGATCTATTTCCCGTTTCTGCACTAACCTCACGGTCATTCTAGACTTGTTACAGTGTTCTTGGGTACTCTCTGGTGTCCCATCAAGCAAGTCAAGGCTCCTTACATGTTTGATGGGGAACACAGAATTGCTCTGCACGCAATGCAGAGGAACTGGGGCTCATCTCGTGGCGAGGGAGAAGTATCATGGTTTTTCTCGAGTTGCGGTGGGATCCTGGGGTATATTCTCGAGTTACGGTGGGGATGGCCCTTCAAAACTCGGATGTGTTCAGCTATGTCAGCACTCCTGTCTAGTTAAGAGGGACACCTCGGGAATCTCTTCGAGGCTTGGCAGGCAATAGGGACGCTTTTGGAGATGAGGCGGGAGACCCAAAATCCCTTTCCACTTGTGACATGGATATTGGGATTCCTATCACTTTTCAAGAGGAGTCAGGCATCGTCACCTCTTGAAGCAATGAACTCTTGGTGCCTCTCTAGGTATCAAAGTCATGTGAGGCCTCCTGTCGAGATGAGATGGGGAACTAGGGCTTTCTCTAGGGTCTCCACAGGGGATTCAGACATCCTTTCATCTGGTGAGATGAAAGACGAGCCTGCATTAAAGCCACTGCAGAGAAATCGGGCCTTCTTTTGAGTCAGGGCATCTCGGGGCCCATTCCACTTCAGGCAGCAAACTCAGGGTCCAACTTACATACCTATTGCTGAGAGAAGCCTCCTCTAGAGTTGCTTGTGGAAAGTTGGCATACCTCTTGAGTTGAAGCCAGGAAATCAACTCTAATCTCGAGACGATTTGGGGTACATGGCGCTTTCCTCGAGTTGCTGTGTTACGCTTGGTGTTCCTCTAGACTTATGACAGTGTTCTCGGGGATTCCCTGGAGTTGCCTAAAGGAAGTCAAGCGCCTTGTCGTGTTTGATGGGGAAACTGGGATGGCTCTGGAGCCAATGAAGGGGAATCGGGCCTCATCTCGAGTTGAAATGAGTGAATCACGTGTGAATCACGTGTGCATCAAGTGTGAATCACGTGTCCATCATGTGTGTGTCACGTGTGTGTCACGTGTGCATCACGTGTGCGTGACATGTCCATCACGTGTGAGTCACGTGTTCATCAGGTGTGTGTCACGTGTCCATGACGGGTGAATCACGTGTTCATCACATGTGCGTCACTTGTGTGTCACGTGTGCATCACGTGTGTGCACGTGGGAATCACGTGTGCATCACGGGTGCGTCATGTGTGCATCACGTGTCCATCACGTGTGTGTCACTGGTGCATCACGTGTCCATCACATGTGTGTTACGTGTGCGTCACAAGTTCATCATGTGTGCGACATGTGTTCGTCACGTGTTCATCACGTGTGCATCACGTGTGCATCAAGATTGCGTCACGTGTGAATCACGTGTTCGTCACGTGTGCGTCACGTGTGTGTCATGTGTGCATCACGTATTCATCACATATGGGTTATGTGTGCATCACGTGTTCATCACGTGTGAGTCACATGTGTATCACGCGTGAATCACGTGTGCATCACGTGTGCATCACGTGTTTCATGACGTGTTCATCACATGTGCCTCACGTGTTGTTCACTTGTTCACAACGTCTGTGTGACGTGTGCATCATGTTTTCATCACGTGTGCATCACGTGTTCATCATGTGTGAGGCACGTGTTCATCACATGTGAGTCACGTGTTCTTCACGTGTGAATCATATGTCCATCACATGTGCATCACTTGTGCAACACGTGTTTGTCACGTGTGCGCCACGTGTGCGTCACCTGTGAATCACTTGTTCATCACGTATTCATCACGTGTGTGTTATGTGTGCATCACGTGTTCATCACATGTGTATCACGTGTGAATCACGTGTTCATCACGTGTGCCTCACTTGTGCACCACATGTTCATCACATGAGCATCATGTGTGCATCACGTGTTCATCACGTGGGCATCACGTGTGCACCTCATGTGCACCTTGTGTGCATCACGTGTGAATCAGGAAAAGAACTGAATGGGATAGACTAGAGATCTCTTCAAGAAAATTAGAGATACCAAGGGAACACTTCATGCAAAACTGGGTTTGATAAAAGATAGAAATGCTATGGACCTAGCAGAAGCATAAGCTATTAAGAAGATGTGGCAAGAATACACAGAAGTACTGTAGAAAATATCTTCATGACCCAGATAATCACAACGGTGTGATCACTCACCTAGAGCGAGACATCCTGGAGTGTGAAGTCAAGTGGCAATTAGAAAGCATCGTAAGAACAAAGCTAGTGGAGTTGATGGAATTCCAGTTGAAGTATTTCAAATACTGAAAGATGATGCTGTGAAAGTGCTGCACTCATAATGCCTGCAAATTTGGAAATCTCAGCAGTGGCCACAGGACTGGAAATGGTCAGTTTTCACTCCAAATAGAAAGAAAGGTAATCCCAAAGAATGCTCAAAATACCACACAATTATGCTCATCTCACACGCTAGTAAAGTAATGCTCAAAATTCTCCAAGCCAGGCTTCAGCAATACGTGAACTGTGAACTTCCAGATGTTCAAGCTGGCTTTAGAAAAGGCAGAGGAACCAGAGATCAAACTGCCAACATCTGCTGGATCATTGAAAAAGCAAGAGAGTCCCAGAAAAAAAAATCTATTTCTGATATATTGACTACACCAAAGCCTTTGACTGTGTGGATCACAATTAACTGTGGAAAATTCTGAAAGAGATGGGACTACCAGACCACCTGACCTGCCTCTTGAGAAACCTGTATGCAGGTCAGGAAGCAACAGTTAGAACTGGACATGGAACAACAGACTGGTTCCAAATAGGAAAAGGAGTACGTCAAGACTGTACGTTGTCGCCCTGCTTATTTAACTTATATGCCGAGTACATCATGAGAAATGCTGGGCTGGAAGAAGCACAAGCTGGAATTAAGATTGCCAAGAGAAATATCAATAATCTCAGACATGCAGATGACACCACCCTTATGGCAGAAAGTGAAGAAGAACTAAGAAGCCTCTTGATGAAAGTGAAAGAGGAGAGTGAAAAAGTTGGCTTACAGCTCAACATTCAGAAAACTAAGATCATGGCAACAGGTCCCATCACTCCATGGGAAATCGATGGGGAAACAGTGGAAGCAGTGTAAGATTTTATCTTTTGGGGCTCCAAAATCACTGCAGATGGTGATTGCAGCCATGAAATTAAAAGAAAATTACTCCTTGGAAGGAAAGTTATGACCAACCTAGATAGCATAATAAAAAGCAGAGACACTACTTTGCCAACAAAGGTCCCTCTGTTCAAGGCTATGGTTTTTCCAGTGGTCATGTACAGATGTGAGAATTGGACTGTGAAGAAAGTTGAGCACCGAAGAGTTTATGCTTTTGAACTGTGGTGTTGGAGAGGACTCTTGAGAGTTCCTTGAACTGCAAGGGCATCCAACTAGTACATCCTAAAGGAGATCAGTCCAGGGTGTTCATTGGAACGACTGATTCTGAAGCTGAAACTCCCATAATTTGGCCACCTGGTGCGAAGAGCTGACTCATTGGAAAATACCCTGATGCTGTAAGGGATTGGGGACAGGAGGAAAAGGGGATGACAGAGGATGAGATGGCTGCATGGCATCACCGACTCGATGTACCTGAGTTCGAGAAATCTCCGGGAGTTGGTGACTGACAGGGAGGCTTGGCGTGCTGTGATTCATGGGGTCCCAAAGAGTCAGACATGACTGAGCGACTGAACGGAACTGAACTGATATGAATAACTAATTAAAAGTAAAGTAAAGTTGCTCAGTCATGTCCAACTCTTTGTGGCCCCATGGACTGTAGCCTACCAGGTTCCTCTGTCCATGGGGTTTTCCAGGCAAATGTACTGGAGTGGGTGGCCATTTCCTTCTCCAGGAGATCTTCCTGACCCAGGGATCTAACCTGGGTCTCCAGCATTGCAGACAGATGCTTTACCATTTGAGCCATATAATTCCATTGCTAACACGTGCAAGGGGCTACTCTTTCTGCCCTCTTCTGATGCCTATGTCAGAAGATTTCTCTATCTCCTTTATACTTTAATACAACTTTATTACACAAAAGCTCTAAGCAATCAAGCCTCGTCTCTGGACCTGAATTGAATTCATCTCCTCTGGAGGCCAAGAATTCCAGTGTCTTTGCGTGGTTCAGCAATACCTTTCAAGATCATCCTGGAGATTCTGGCCATGTACCTCAGGAACATGGTCAGATAGGAGGTCACCCTTGAGACTGTGGGCTTTTGACCCAGGTGCAGGGTGTTGGAGTGGCGGGAATCCTGTATAATTTGCACATGTGACCCCAGGTAAAGGGTCTGGGAGGTAAGGTCACCTTGGAGACTGTGAATATGCTACCCAAGGTGCAGGGTGTGGGAAATAATGTCACCCTGGAGAATGTAGACTTCTAGCACAAGGGATGAGTTCTTGACATTGGGGTCTCATGGGAGACTGGATGATTCCGCTCAGACAGTGTGTGGGGATGGGATTCACCCTGGAGACTGTAGATATGTGATCTCAGGTACAGGATTTCCGAGGGGGTCACCCTGGAGCCTGTGAATATGTGATTCCAGGTGCAGAGTCTGCAAGGGAGTCACCATGGAACCTGTGTTTGTGTGACTCCAGGTGAGGTCTACAAAGTTTTGACAAACAGGAGACTGTGGACATGTGACCCCTATTACAGGGTCTTGGAGGGGGGAACCTTTGTGGCCAGGGTCATGGGATGCAAGGTTATATGTCTGGGAGGTGGGGATACCCTGAGAGTATGGAAGTGTGACCCCAGGTACAGGTTCTGGGAGTTGGTGCCATCCTGAAAATGGTGGACATTTCACCCGAGGTATGGTTTCTGGGAGGTGGGGTCACCCTGAAGACTCTGGACATGTGACCCCAAATGCAGGGTCTGGGAGGTAGACTCACCATGGAAAAAGTGGACTTGTGACCCCAGATACAGGATCTTGAGGGTGGGGTCACCTGGAGGCTGTGGACTTGTGACACCAAGTACAGGTTATACAGGGGGCCACCTTCGAGACTGTGGACATGTGATCACAGGTGTATGGTATGGGAAGTTTGGTAACCTAGGAGATTGTGGATATATGACAGTAGGTACAGGGTCTCAGGTATGTCCCCATGGAAAGTGTGGACATGTGACCCCAGGTGCAGGTTTGGGTGGGGTCACCCTGGAGACTGTGGTCGTGTGACCCAAAGTTCAGGGTAGGAAAAGGGTTTCACCCTGTAGACTGTGGATCTATGACCACAGGTACAGGATCTGGTGGTAGTCACTGTGGCGATGATGGACGTATGAAACCTAGTACAAGTTCACGGAGGGGGTCACCCTCCAAGACTGTGTACATGTGACCCTCGTTTCAGGGTCTGGGTTGAGGTCACTCTGGAAACTATTTGCCGTGTGACTTAGATGCAGGGTTAGGGGACGCGTTTACTTTGAAGATTGTGGTCATGTGACCTCAAATGCACCATTTGGGAGGCAAATCATCTTGGAGACTGGATACGTGACCGTAGATCCAGGGTCTGAATGGGATTCCCCAAGGTGAGATTGTGAATATGTGACTCCAGGTGCAGGGCCTGCGAGGGAGTCACCTTGGAACCTGTGTTTGTGTGACTCCAGGTGGAGGGTCTGGGAAGTGACGACACTCTGGAGACTGTGAACATGTGACCCCATTACAGGGTCTTGGAGGGGGTAACCCTGGCATCCAAGATCATGGGACACCATGTTAAATGTCTTGGCGTGTGGTAACCGAGACTATGGAAGTGGGACCCCAGGTACAGGTTCTGGGAATTGGGGCCAACCTGAGTGACTGTGGATGTTTCACCCTAGGTACAGTTTCTGGGAGGTGGGGTCACCCTGGAGACTCTCGACAAGTGACCCCAAGTGCAGAGTCTGGGAGGGGTCTCACCCTGGAAACAGTGGACTTGTGACCCTAGGTACAGGGTCTTAACGGTAGAGTCATCCTGGAGTCTGCCAACTTGTGACACCAGGTACAAGTTTAGGAGGGGGATCACCCTGGATACTGTGGATGTGTGATCACAGGTGCATGGTATTGGAAGTGGGGAGTCCAGGAGACTGTATATATGACACTAGGTACAGGGTCTGGGGGATGACACCATGGAGAATATGGACTTGTGATCTCAGGTGCAGGTTCACAATGTTCAGGGTACAAAATGGGTCTCATCAGGCAGACTGTTGAACTGTGACCACAAGTTCAGGATCTGCTGGTGGTCACTGTGGCAATGGTGATCGTGTGAAATCTGGAACAAGTTCAGGGAAGAGGTCACCCATGAGACAGTGGACATCACTCTGGAGACTGTGGATGTGTGAGTAAGGTGCAGGGTTAGGGGATGGGGTCACTTTGAAGATTGTGGACATATGACCCCAGATGCACTGATTGGGGAGGCAAGTCATCCTGGATAGTGGGCATTCGACCCTAGATGCAAGGTCTGACCTGGGTCCCCCAAGACACTAGGATATCTGAACCCAGGTACAGGGTCTAGGATGGGGGTGATCCAGGAAACTCTGTATATGTGACCTCAGGTACAGTGTCTGGGAGGTACGGGGTCACTCTGGGGACTGCAGGCATTTAATGGCAGGGAAATGGTCTGGAAGGGGTGTCACCCTGCATGATGTGGATATGTGAGCCCAGGTGCAGTGGGCAAAGTGGGGTTCACGCTGGAAACTGTTGACATGTG
The DNA here is from genome assembly GCF_963930625.1 of Muntiacus reevesi. Classification (NCBI taxonomy): domain Eukaryota; kingdom Metazoa; phylum Chordata; class Mammalia; order Artiodactyla; family Cervidae; genus Muntiacus; species Muntiacus reevesi. Next base: position 110,158 of record NW_027078026.1, on the reverse strand, counting down.
ACTCCAGGTGCAGGGTATGGGAGGGCGAACATCCTGGAGATTGTGGATGTGTGTAAATAAGCACAGGGTCTGGCAGGGGAGGGTTACCCTGGAATCTGTGGCCAAGTCACCAAAGGTATAGGGCATGAGAGGTCGGGTCACACCGGATACTGAGAACATGTGACCCAAGTTACAGAGACCAGGAAGGGGGTCACCACGGAGCCTGTGAATCTGTTAGTACATGTGCAGAGTCTGGGAAATGACATCACACAAAAGTCTAGGGACATGGGATGCCAGGTGAACGGTCTGGGAGGGAGTCACCCTGGAGTCAGTTGACGTGTGACCCTGGGTACAGGCACTTGTGGGTGGGGAAAGCCTCGAGACTGTGGACATGTGATCCCAGTTACTAGCCCTTGAATGTGGGTAAATCCAGGAGACTCTGGACATGTGACCCCAGGTATAGGATGGGGAAGTTGGAGTCACCCTGGCGACTGTGCCAATGTAATCACATGTACAGAGTCTGGGGAGGCGTGTATTCCTGGCCAACATGTACATGTAACCCCAGGTAGAGGGTTAGAGATACGGGGTCACCCTGGAGACTGGGGCAATGTGACCAGAATTACAATATTCTGTGAGGTGTAGTCACCCTGGAGACTGCGGAGGTGTGAGACCTGGTGCATGATCTGGGAGGGGTTGCCACCCAGGAGACCATGGATGTGTGACCCTAGCTAGGTTCACGGGCTTGGAATTGGTGTCACCCTAGAACCAGTGGGTGTTTGAACCGAGTACAATTGTTTGACAGGTGGTGTTACCCTGGGCGCTGCGGACATATGAACCCAGGTGCAAGTTCTGGCAAGTGGGGTCACCCTGAGACTATCTACGTGTGACCCTAGGTACAGGGTTTGGGAGTTGGTGAATGTGCCCATGTGACACCATGTACAGTGTCTAGGAGGGTGTTCACCCTAGAGACTGTGGGTATGTGTCCCAAGGTAGAGTGTCTGGAGTGTGAGGCCATGCTAGAATCTGTGGACATGTGACACTGGGTGCTGGGGTCAATAGTCCAGCATCTGGAAGACTGTGGTTATGTGAGCCCTGGTACAGTGATTTGGATGAGTCACCTGTGAGACTGTGGATATGTGGCTCCAAGTGCAGGGTCTATGAGGGAGTCATCCTGGAACCTCTGTTTGTGTGCCTGCAGGTGAAGGTTCTGGGAAGTGATGACATACAGGAGACTGTGGACATGTAAACCACATTACAGGGTCTTGGAGGGTGTAACCCTGTGGACCAGGGGCATGGAACAGCCTCAATGTCTATGGAAGAGTGACTCCAGGTACCGTTTCAGGGAGTTGGGACCATCCTGAAAACAGTAGACGTTTATCCCCAGGTAAAGTTTCTGGGAGGTGAGATCACACTGGAGACAGGAGTGTGACCCCAGGTATGGGATCTTGAGGGTGGGGCCATCCTGGTGGCTGTGGACTTGTGACACAAGGTACAGGAATGGGATCGGGGTCACCTTGCAGACTGAGCATGTGATCCCAGGTGCATCATATGGGAAGTGGGGTAACCCGGGAAACTGTGGATATATGACACTACGTATAGGGTCTGCGCAGATATACGACACTAGGTACTGGAGTGGGCAACCCACTCCAGTACTCTTGCTTGGAAAATCCCATGGATGGAGGAGCCTGGTAGGCTGCAGTCTATGGGGTCCCTAAGAGTCAGACATGACTGAGTGACTTCATTTTCCCTTTTCACTCTCATGCTTTGGAGAAGGAAATGGCAACCCACTCCAGTGTTCTTGCCTGGAGAATCTCAGGGATGGGGGAGCCTGGTGGGCTGCCATCTATGGGGTCGCAGAGTTGGACACGACTGGCATGACTTAGCAGCAGCAGCAACAGCAGCAGCAGTACAGGGCCTGGGGGATGTCACCATGGAGAGTATGGACATGTGACCCCAGGTGCAGGTTTGGCAGGGATGACCCTGGAGACTGGCTAGGTGAACCAAGGTTTAAGGTACAAAATGGTCTCACCCTGCAGACTGCGGACCCTGACCACAGGTACAGGATCTGGTGGTGGTCACTGTGGAGATGGTGCATGTGTGAAACCTGATAGAAGTTCAAGGAGGGGGTCAATATGGAGAAGGTGGAGGTGTGACCCTATGTGCAGGGTCTGGAGTGAGGTCATTCTGGAAACTGTGGCTGTGTGACTAAGGTTCAGGGTTAGGGACTGGGGTCACTTTGCAGAATGTGGACATGTGACTCCACATGCACCGTTTGGGTCATCCTGGAAACTGTGGACAAGTCACCAAAGTACAAGGTATGAGAGGTGGTGTCACACTGGAGACTGAGGACATGGGATCCAAATTACAGGGTCTGGGAAGGGGATCACCATGGAGACTGTGGATCTGTGACCACAGGTATAGGGTCTGGGAAGTGATATCACACAGGAGACTGTGGACATAGGATGCCAGGTGAAGGGTCTGGGAGGGAGTCACCCTGGAGTCTGTGGACGTATGACCCCAGGTAAAGGCTCTTGAGGGTGGGGAAAGCCTGGTGACTGCGACCTGTGACCCCAGGTTCAGGGTTGGGAATATAGCATCGCCCTGGAGACTGTGCAAATGTGACCCCAGGTACAGGGTCTGGGGAGAGGTGTCATCCTGGACACCGTTGATATGTAACCTCAAGTACAGTGTCTGAGATATAGGGTCACCCTGGAGACTGAGGCCATGTGGCCAGAGGTACAATAGTCAGTGAGGTGGGTTCACCTTGGAGACTGTGGATGTGTAACCCCAGCTGCAGTGTCTGGGAGGAGTGTCAACCTGGAGACTGAGGACATGTGAGACCAGGTGCATGATCTGGGAGGGGTTGCGACCCAGAAGACTATGGATCTGTGTCCCCAATATCAGACTTTGGTGTGGATGTTACCATGGAGACTGTGGATGTTTGACACCAGGTGAAGGGACAGGGAAGGGCATCACCCTCGAGACCCTGGAGGTAGGATCCCAGGTTCAGAGTCTGGGAAGGGAGTTCTTCAGGAGTCTGTGGAAATGTTATGTCAGAAAAAGGGCCTGCAGTGGTTACCCTGGTGACTATGTACATGTGACACATAATACAAATACTGAGATTGGGGGTCATCCTGCAGACTGGAGAAATGTAACCACAGGTGCAGATTCTGAGGACGGGGTCACCTTGGAGACTGTTGACATGTGACATCAGGTGCTTCATCTTGGAGGTAGATCATTCTGGAGATTCTGGACATGTGACCCCAGGAACAGGGTCTGAGAGGGGGTCACCCTTGAGAGTGTGGGCTTTTGACCCAGGTACAGCATGTTGGAAGGGTGGTAACCCTGGAGAATGTGCACATTTGACACCATGTACAGGCTCTGGGAGGTGAGTTCACCCTGCTGACTATGGCTATGTGACCCAAGGTGTGACTCTGGAGACTGTGGATATGTGATCCAAGGTGTGAGTCTGGAGACTATGGATATTTCTCACCCAAATCAGGTCTGGGGATGGGGATCACACTGGAGGCTGTAGATATGTGACCCCAGGTGCAGGGTCTGCAAGAGGTACACCCTGGAGCCTGTGGATATGTGACCCTGGGTGCAGGATCTGGGTGCTTGGGTCACCCTGGAGACTGTGGTCATGTGAGCCCCAGTGTGGGGTTTTGAATGAGTCACCCTGGAGACTGTGGATAAGTGACTCCAGGTGCAGGCTCTGCAAAGGAGTAACCTGGAAACTGTGATTGTGACTCTAGGTGAAGGGTCTGGGAAGTGACGACACACAGCAGACTGTGGACATGTGATCCCCATTACAGGGTCATGGAGAGGGTAACCTTGGCTAACAGGGACATGGGAAACCAGGTTCAATGTGTGGGAGGTGGGGTAACCCTTAGAATTTGGAAGTGTGACCCCAGCTACAGGTTCTGGGAATTGGGTCCATCCTTAAAACTGTGGATGCTTCACACCAGTAGCTTCGGGGAGGTGGGGTCACCCTGAAGACTCTGGACATGTGACCACAAGTTCAAGTTCTTGGAGGTGGACTCGACATGGAAATAGTGGACTTGTGACCCCAGGTACAGGATCTTGAGGGTAGGGTCATCCTGGAGACTGTGGATTCGTGACACCAGGTATAGATTTTGGAGGGTTCACACTGGAGACTCTGGATGTATGTTTCCTCTGCAGGAGAGCTCCAGTGAACCTAGGTCTGTCTGAAAAATTCTTGGATCATGTGGGGAAACACCCTGTGCGTTAATCTGGACACCCAGGTTCAAATTTGCATATTTTTCTCGGGTGGCCCTAAAGTGGTGTAACCTATCCACATCTTGAAAATCCGTCCAATTGCCATTTTCTTACTTTTGACAGAGCTAACTTTGTTCCACCCCTGGGGTTTCTGAAGCACATGGGCGGCTCGCAACTCCTATCTTTGGGCCTATTTACACTGGAGTGTCACCTTACAGAGGTGACCACAGTAAGGGACCCAGCACTCTGAAACATATTCCCACAGTCTGCTTCCTCAAGGGCAGTACCAGTATCACCTAGATATGTGTTTGAAAGGTGGGAAAATGCACCAAGACACAGGGCACAGGCTCTCGAATTTAGGTCCTCTGAGCAGAACTAGAGGGTTCATGTCTTAGGAGCTAAAGAGTTCCTGCAAGGGACAGGTTTGAAAACACACTCTCTGTGGGTGCCTTTCTTTCCTTGAAGAAATATAGGTTTGCCAGTATCCTGCGAACTGAGAGTCACACAGTGCTTGAAAAGTGCTCGCTTAGACATGAGTTTTCAATGGTAATTTCCACTTGGGGCTGTAGTCAAACAGAGGGGTTCCACACTCACTGGGAAAGACAAGGCAATATCTAAATGTCTGTTCCATCCCGTTTTCTCTGTAGGAGAACTCTAGTGAGCGTAAGTCTGTCTGGAAAATTCTTGGATCCTTTGGGGACACACCCTGTTTGTGAACCAGGATACCAGAATGAGGGGGCACAATTTGTGTTTCTCTCTGTGGACCTTAAAGCAATGTAGCCTAGCAACAGCTTGAAAATCCATCCACTTGCTCTTTTCTTGATTCTGAGAGAGCTAGATTTGCTCCTTCCTTTTTGATTTCTGAAGCAAGTGGGTGAATTTCAACTCCCAGCTGTGGGCCTTTTTACAGTGGAATGCCACCTCGCTGAAGTGAGTATAGTGAGGAACCTAGCCCTCTTGGACACACTCTCGCAGACGGCTTCCTCATGTGCAGTACTGGTATAACCTAGGAATGGCTTTGCAAGGCTTGGAAAGTGCAGGGAGAAACATGGCCTTGACTCTGGAATTTAGTTCCTCTGAGCACTACTGGAGGCCTCCCATCTGGGAAGCTAAACAGTTCCTGCAAGATAGAGGGTTGAGAATACACTCTCTTTTGATGCCTTTCTTTCCTTGAGGGAAGATATCTTTCCCTGCATTCTGTGAACTGAGAGTCACACATTGCTTGAAAAGTGCTTGCTTGGCGGTCATCTTTCAGGGGCACTTTCTCCTTGAGTCTGTGACAATAGGGAGGGGCAAACCAACTTCCAATGTCTGTTCCATCCCATTTTCCCAGCAGGAGAGGTCTAGTGAGCCTAGTTCTGTGGAAAATTCTTGGATCCTGCTGGGACACACCCTGTGTTTGAACCTGGATACCTGACCTACAGGGCACAATTCACATTTTTCTCTCAGGGGGCCCTAAAGTGGTTCGGCCTAGCAACAGCTTGAAAATCCGTCCAATTGCTCTTTTCTTACCTCTGACAGAGCTAGCTTTGCTCTACCTTTTGGGGTTTCTGAAGCAAGCGGGTGGCTCACACCTTGGAGCTTTGAGCCTGTCACTGGAATGTCACCTCACACAGTTGACCACAGTAAGGCACTCAGCCCTTTCAGACACACTCCTGCTGCCAGCTTTCTCATGGTCAGTACCGTTATGATCTAGGAATGTGTTTGTCAGACTCGGAAATTACAGGGAGACACACGGCCCTGACTCAGGAATATAGGTCCTCTCAGCAGACCTGCTGGTCTCATGTTTTAGAAGCTCAAAATTTCCTGCAAGATAGAGGTTTGAAAACACACTCTCTGTGGACGTCTTTCCTTCCTCAAAGGAAGATAGCTTTCTTCACATTCTGCGACCTGAGAGTCACACTCTGCTTGAAAAGTGCTTGCTTGTGAGTCTATTTTCAGTGGCAATATCTCCTTGAGGCTGTGACCATAAGTAGCGGCCCCACACTCACAGGGAAAGGCAAAGCAACATCCAAATGGCTGTTCCAACCAGTTTTCTCTGTAGAAGAACTCTGGGGAGCAAAGGTCTGTCTGGAAATTTCTTGAATCACGAGGGAACACATCCCGTGTGTGAACCTGAATAAAGGGCCTAGGGTGCACAATTTGTATTTATCTCTCTGGAGCCATAAAGAGGTGTGGCTAGCAATTGCTTGAAAATCCACCCAATTACTTTTTTCTTACTTCTGACAGTGCAAACTTTAGTCCACCATTCAAGATTTCTGAAGCAAGTTGATGGCTCACAACTCCTGGTCACGTGCCGATTTGCCATGGAAAGTTACCTCATCTAGGTAAGCACAGTATGGTACTCAGCACCCTCAGACACACACCTGAAGCCTGTTTTCTCATGAGCAGACCTGGCGTTACTCAGAAATGTGTTTACAAAGCTCAGAAAATGCTCAAAAACACACTGCCCTTGCTCTGAAATTTAGGTCCTCTGTACCAACCTAGAGGTCTCATATCTTAGTATCTAGACAGTTCCTCATATAGAGAGCCTGTTTCCTCATGGGCAGTCCTGGTATGACCAAGAAATGTATTTACAAAGCTCAAAAAGTGCAGGAAAACACATTGCCCTGACTTTGGAATTGAGGTCCTCTGGGCAAATATGGAGAATTCACATCTTTGAAGCTAGACAGTTCCTAATAGACAGATTCTTGAAAACACACATTTCCTTCCTCAATGGAACGTAGGTTTCCAGTATTCCATGTCCATAGAGTCACATACTGCTTGAAAACACTTGTTGGAAGTCCTTTTTCATTAGCAATTGCTCCTGATAGTGTGACCATAGGGAAGGCCACCAAACTCACAGGAAAAGGAAAAGCAACAACCAAAGGTCAGTTCCATCATGTTTTCTCTGTAGTGGAGATTCAGTGTGCCTAGGTCTGTCTGGGAAATTCTTGGATCCTGAGTGGACATATCCTAGGTGTGAACATGGACAGTGGACCTTGGTGGCAAAATTCACCTTTCTCTCTCAGTTGGCCAAAAACAGTAGAGCATAACAACTACCTGGAAATGCATTTAGCTGCTGGTTTCTTACTTCTGGCAGTGATCACTTGGTACACCCTTTGGGATTTCTGAAGCAAGTAAGCAGCTAGCAACTCGTAGCCGCTCGCCCAGTTACAGTGGAATGCTACATCATCTTGGTAAGTGCAGCATGGCACCCAGCAATCTCAGAAATCTTCCTGCAGCCTGTTTTTTCTTAAGGGCACTTCTGGTATGACCTAGGAATGTGTTTACAATGCTCAGAAAGAGTTCAGTTCCGTTCAGACGCTCAGCTGTATTCGACTCTTTGGGACCCCATGAATCGAAGCACACCAGACCTCCCTGTCCATCACCAACTCCCGGAGCTTACACAAACTCATGACCATCGAGTTGGTGATGACATCCAGCCATCTCATCCTCTGTCATCCTCTTCTCCTCCTGCCCCCAAGCCCTCCCAGCATCAGGGTCTTTTCCAATGAGTCAACTCTTCACATCAGGTGGCCAAAGTACTGGAGTTTCAGTTTCAGCATCAGTCTTTCCAATGAACACCCAGGACTGATCTCCTTTAGGATGGACTGGTTGGATGTCCTTGCAGTCCAAGGGACTCTCAAGAGTCTTCTCCAACACCACAGTTCAAAAGCATCAATTCTTCAGTGCTCAGCTTTCTTCACAGTCCAACTCGTACATCCATACATGACCACTGGATAAACCATAGCCTTGACCAGATGGAGCTTTGTTGGCAAAGAAATGTCTCCACTTTTTAATATGCTATCTAGGTTGGTCTTAACCCTTCCAAGAAGTAAGCATCTTCTAATTTCATGGCTGCAATCACCATCTGCAGTGATTTTGGAGTCCCCCAAAATAAAGTATGACACTGTTTCTACTGTTTCCCAATCTCTTTCTCATGAAGTGATGGGACCAGATGCCATGATCTTAGTTTTCTGAATATTGAGCTGTAAGCCAACTTTTTCACTCTCCTCTTTCACTTTCATCAAGAGGTTTTTTAGTTCCTCTTCACTTTCTGCCATAAGGGTGGTATCATATGCATATCTGAGGTTACTGATGTTTTTCCTGGCAGTCTTGATTCCAGCTTGTGCTTCTTCCAACCCAGTGTTTCTCATGATGTACTCGGCATATAAGTTAAATAAGCAGGGAGACAATATACAGCCTTGACATACTCCTTTTCCTATTTGGAACCAATCTGTTGTTCCATGTCCAGTTCTAACTGTTGCTTCCTGACTTGCACATAGGTTTCTCAAGAGACAGGTCAGGTGGTCTGGTAGTCCCATCTCTTTCAGAATTTTCCACAGTTTATTGTGATACACACAATCAAAGGCTTTGGCGTAGTCAATATAGCAGAAATATATGTTTTCTGGGACTCTCTTGCTTTTTCAATGATCCAGCAGATGTTGGCAGTTTGATCTCTGGTTCCTCTGCCTTTTCTAAAACCAGCTTGAACATCTGGAAGTTCACGGCTCATGTATTGCTGAAGCCTGGCTTGGAGAATTTTGAGCATTACTTTACTAGCGTGTGAGATGAGTGCAATTGTGCAGTAGTTTGAGCATTCTTTGTTATTGCCTTTCTTTGGAATTGGAATGAAAACTGATCTTTTCCAGTCATGTGGCCACTGCTGAGTTTTCCAAATTTGCTGACCTATTGAGTACAGCACTTTCACAGCATCATCTTTTAGGATTTGAAATAGCTTAACTGGAATTCCATCACCTCCACTAGTTTTGTTTGTAGTGATGCTTTCTAAGGCCCACTTGACCTCACATTCCAGGATGTCTGGCTCTAGGTGACTGATCATGCCATCATAATTATCTGGGTCATGAAGATCTTTTTTTGTACAGTTGTTCTGTGTATTCTTGCCACCTCTTCTTAACAGCTTCTGCTTCTGTTAGATGCATAGCATTTCTGTCCTTTAATGAACCCAATCTTCGCATGGAATGTTCCTTTGGTATCTCTAATTTTCTTGAAGAGATCTCTAGTCTTTCCCATTCTGTTGTTATTCTCCATTTCTTTGCATTGATCAGAGTAAGGCTTTCTTATCTCTCCTTGCTATTCTTTGGAACTCGGCATTCAAATGGTGCAGGCTGTGACGGACCATGCAGAAGCATGGCCATGAGGAGCTATCTCTCGCCCAAGGTCAGAGGTAGTGGCTGAGGGGAGCCACCCCATGTCCGAGACCAGGGGCAGCGGCCGAGAGGAGCTACCTCATGCCTGAGGTCAGGGGAGGTGGCTGAGATGAGCTACCCCATGCCCAAGGTCAGGGGCTGTGGCCAAGAGGAGCAATCCCACGTCCACAGAGCAGCAGCTGCACGGGTGCAGGAGGACCGAGAGGAGCTACTCCACATTCAAGGTCAGGAGGGGCGGCCTGAGGAGATACCCATTGTCCAAGGTAAGGAGGAGTGGCTGTGCTTTGCTGGAGCAGCTGTAAAGAGATACCCCACATCCAAGGTAAGAGAAACTCAAATAAGATGGTAGGTGTTGTGAGAGGGCATCAAAGGGCAGACACTGAAATCATAATCACAGAAAACTAGCCAATCTGATCACATGGACCATAACCTTGTCTAACTCAATGAAACTAAGCCATGACGTGTGGAGCCACCCAAAACGGACGGGTCATGGTGGACAGGTCTGACAGAATGTAGTCCACTGGAGAAGGGAATGGCAAACCACTTCAGTATTCTTGCCTTGAGGACCCCATGAACAGTATGAAAAGGCAAAATGATAGGATACTGAAAGAGGAACTCCCCAGGTCGGTAGGTGTCCAATATCCTACTGGAGTTCAGTGGAGAAATAACTCCAGAAAGAATGAAGGGATGGAGCCAAAGCAAAAACAATACCCAGTTGTGGATGTGACTGGTGATAGAAGCAAGGTCCAATGCTGTAAAGAGCAATATCGCATAGGAACCTGGAATGTTAGGTCCTTGAATCAAGGCAAATTGGAAGTGGTCAAACAGGATGTGGCAAGAGTGAATGTCGACATTCTAGGAATCAGCAAATTATAATGGACAGGAATGGGTGAATTTAACTCAGATGACCATTATATCTACTACTGTGGGCAGGAACCGCTTAAAAGAAATGGAGTAGCCATCATGGTCAACAATCGAGTCCAAAATATGGTACTTGGATGCAATCTCAGAAAGTGTAGGGAAATACAATGCTCTGACTCTGGAATTTGGGTCCTCAGGGCAAACCTGGAAGTCTCACATCTTTGAGTCTATACAGTTTGTGATACACAGAGGCCTGATAAAACACTCTCTGTTGATGCCTTACCTTCCTGGATGGAACATAATTTTCCCAGCTTTTTGTGTGCTCAGAGTCACAAACTGCTTGAAAAGGCTTGTTAGAAGTAATTTTTCAGTAGCAACTTCCCCTGATGTTGTGACCTTAGGGAAGACCGCCACACCCACAGGAAAAGGCAAAGGATCATCCAGACGTCTGCTCAATCACGTTTTCTTGATAGGAGCAATCCATTCAACCTAACTGTCTAGAATGCTCATGGATACTGTTCCTACACACCCTATGTTTGAACCTGGATACTGGACCTTGGCAGCAAAATTTCCATTGTTTTCTCAGTTGGCCCTAAAACGGTTAAACCTAGTTACTGCCTGAAAATGCATCTACTTGCTGTTTTCTTACTTCTGACAGTGATAGTGTTGGTGCACCCTTTGGGATTTATGAATCAAGCAGGAGGCTCTCCACTCCAAGCCACTGGCCCCTTTCCAGGGAGATGTCATCTCATCTAGGTTAGCACAATATGTCACCCAGCACTCTGAGACACACTCTTGCAGCATGAATTTTATGGTCAGATCTGGTTTGACCTAGGAATGTGTTTACAAATCTCAGAAAGTGGTGGGAAACACACTGCCCTGACTCTGGTATTTAGGTCCTCTGGGAAACTTGGAGGACTCACATGTTTGAATCTAGACAGTTCATGACAGGTAGAGGCCTGATAACATATTCTCTCGAGATGCCTTTCCTTCCTCAAAGGAATATAGCTTTCTCAACATTCTGTGTGCTGAGTGTCACACACTCCTTGAAAACGCTTGTTGGAGGTCATTTTTCATTAGCAATTTCCCCTGGAGGTGTGACTGTAGGGAAGGCGCCACACTCACAGGTAAGTTCAAAAGCACTTCCAAACATCTGTTCAATCACGTTTTCTTGGTGGGGCCATTCATCAATGTAAGTCTATTTAGAAAATCCGTGGACACTGCGGGGAAACACCTATGTTTGAATCTGGATACCAGACGTTGGTGTTAAAATATGCATTTTTCTCTCACTTGGCCCTAAAAGAGTGCCGCCGAGCAACTGCTTGAAATTCCATCTGAATGTTGTTTTCTTCCTTCTGACAATGCTAGCTTTGGTTCACCCTTTGGGATTTTTGAAGCATGTGAATGACTTGCAACTCCTAGCTGCAGGCCCATTTCCAGTGGAATGACACCTCATCTATGTGACCACAGTATTTCACCCAGCACAGTCTGATACACTCCCTCAGCATCCTTCCTTAGGAGCAGACCTGGTATGCCCTAGGAATGCATTTAGAAGTCTCAGAAAGTGCAGCAAGACACACTGTCCTGACTCTGGAACTTAGGTCCTTTAATCAGGCCTGAGCTCTCACATCTTAGAAGCTGAACAGTTCCTGCTATAAAAAACACACTCTCTGTTGATGCCTTTCCTTCAGTGAAGGAACATAACTTTCCCAATGTACTGTGTGCTGAGAGTCACACACTGCTTGAAAACATTTGCTTGGAGTTCATTTTTCAGTGGCAATTTCCCCTGAGACTGTGACAGTAGGGAAGCGCCCACAATCACAAGACAAGCAAGCATCCAAATACCTGTTCCATCACGTTTTCTCTGTTAGAGAGGTCCAGTGAACCCAGGTCTATCTGGAAAAGTTTGGATCCTGTGGGGTCACATCCTGAGTGTGAACCTGAATACAGGACAAAATTCACCTTTTTCTCTCAGTTGGCACCAAAATGGTTTGGCATAGCCACTGCTTAAATATCCATCCAGTACTTGTTTTCTTATTTCTGACAATGACAGATATGGTTCACCCATGTAATTTCTGAAGCAAGCAGTCTGCTTGCCACTTCTATCTGGTGGTCCCTTTCCTGTGAAATGTCACATAATATAGGTAGCACCACATGGCACCCAGCTCTCTCAGACACACTCTGACAGCCTGTTTCCTCCTTGGCAGTCCTGGTATGACCTAGGAATGTATTTACAAGGCTCAGAGATTGTATGGAAACATATCCCCTGACTCGGGATGTTAGGTCATCTGGGCAAGACTGGAGGTCTCACGTCTTACAATCTAGACAGTTCCTAATAGATAGAGGCCTGGAAACACACTCTCTGGTGACGCCTTTCCTTACTCAAAGGGCCATTGCTTTCCCAACATTTTAGGGCCAACCTAGAGGAAAATGCGAAATTTGCCACCAAGGTCCATTACCCAGGTTCACACGCAGGATGTGTCCCCACAGCACTGAAGAATTTTCAAGACAGACCTAGGCTAACCCTAACCCTAACCCTAACCCTAGGATCTCTCCTACAGAGAAACATGATGGAACAGACGTTTGGATGATGTTTTGCCTTTTCCTGTGTGTGTGGTGGACTTCCCTATGGTCAAACCATCAAGGGAAATTGCTACTGAAAAACAACTTCCAGGCAAGCATTTTCAAGCAGTATGTGACTCTCAGCACACAGAATGCTGGGAAAGCTACGTTCATTTGAGGAAGGAAAGGCATCAATAGAGAGTGTGTTTTCAGGCCTCTATCCATCAGGATCTGTCTATATTCTAAGATGTGAGATCTCCAGGCTTGTCCAGAGGACCCATCTTCCAGAGTCTGGGCAGTGTTTCCCTGCAAATTTTGAGCCTTGTAAGCACATTCCAAGATCACTCAGGAATGTCCATGATGAAACAGGCGATGGAAGAGTGTCCGTGTGTGCTGTGTGTCATTCTGCCCTTACCAAATGAACTGACATTCCACTGGAAATGGGCCAGGGACTAGGAGTTATGAACCGCCTGTTGCTTCAGAAATCCAGAAAGCTGGAACAAAGCTATCATTGTCAGAAGTAAGAAAACAGATATTAAATGAACTTTCAAGCAGTTGTTAGGCCACAACGTTTTAAGCCCAATGGAGAGGATAATGCAAATTTTGCCACCAAGATCTGCTATCAAGATTCACATTCATGATGTGTCCCTGCAGTATCCAAGAATTTTCCAGATAGGACTAGGCTCACTATATCTCACCTACAGAGCAAACGTGATGGAACAGACATTTCAATGTGGTTCCCTTTTACTGTGTTTGTGGGGCTTTCCCTCCAGTCACATCTTCAGGGGAAATTCTTAGTGATAAATGACCTCCAAGCAAGTGTGTGACACTCAGGAAGCAGAATGTTGGGAAAAGAATGTTCCTTCAAGGAAAGACAGGCATCAGCAGAGAATGAATTTTCAGTCCTTTATCTATCAAGAATTGTCTAGATTTCTAAGATGTGAGACCTCCAGTCTTACCCTGAGGACCTAACTTGCAGAGTCAGGGCAGTGTGTTTCCCTGCACTAACCCAGGCTTTTAACCACCTTCCTACATCATCCCAGAACTGCCCATGAGGAAACAGGCTGCAGGAATGTGTTCAGACTGCAGGGTGCCATGCTGTTGTTACCCAGGTGAGGTGACATTCCATTGCAAATAGGCCATCAGCAGCACTTGCGAGCTGCCTTCTTGCTTCTGAAATCCCAAAGGTGGGTCAAAAGTGACCACTGTTAGAAATTAAAAAAAAAAAAAGCAATTGTATGGATTTTCTAGCAGTTGCAAATTTGACCATCAAGTTCCGGTATCCACTGTCAGACTCAGGAGGTGTCTCTGCTGTATCTACCCATATTTCACAAAGACCTAGGCTCACTGGCTGCTCTGATAGAGAAAATGTGATGGAACAGATGTTTGGATCTTGGATTGCCTTACCCTGTGAGTGTAGAGGACATCCTTACTGTCACAACATCACAAGAAATTGCTACTGAAAAATGACCTGCAAGCAAACGGTTTCAAGCAATGTGTGACTCTCAGTTCACAGAATACTGGGAAAGTACTGTTTCTTCGAGGAAGGAAGGGTATCAACAGAGAGTGTGTTTTCAGGCCTCTATCTATGAAGAACTGTCTTGATTCTAACAAGAGCCCTCCAGCGTTCCCAGAGAACGGAACTTCCAGAGTCAGGGCAGTGTCTTCCTTGCCCTTTTAATGCTCTGTAAACATATTCCTAGGTCACACTGGGACTGTCCATGAGGACACAGACTGTGGGCGTGTGTCTGAGTATACAGAAGGGCCATTATGTGCTTACTTAGATAAAGTGACATTCCACTGGAAATAGGCCCATGACTAGGAGTGGTGATCTCCTTGCTTGCTTCAGAAATCCCAAAGGGTGAACCAAAGTTATTGCTCTTCAAAGTAAGAAAACAGCAATTAGATGGATTTTCAAGCAGGTGCCAGGCCACACAGTTTTAGGACAAACCGAAAGAGAAATGTGAATTGTGCCACCAGTTCCAGTATCCAGGTTCACACTTAGGATGTGGTCCTGCAGTATACACGATTTTCCAGACAGACCTAGGCTCTCTGGATCACTCCTAGAGACAAAATGTGATGCAACAGAAGTTTGGATGTTGGTTTGCCTTTTCCAGTGAGTGTGGGGGCCTTCCCTAAGGTTACACTGTCAGAGGAAGTTTCTACTGAAAAATGACCTCCAAAGAGCGTTCTCAAGCAGTGTGTGATCCCCAGCACAGAGAATGCAGGGAAAAGTATGTTTCTTCAAGGAAGAAAAGGCATCAACAGAGAGTGTGTTATTAGGCCTATATCTATTAGTAACTGTCTAGAATCTAACATTGACCTCCAGGCTTGTCCAGGGGACCTAACTACCAGAGTCAAGGCACTATTTTTCCTACACCTTCCAAGCCTCCCAAAGACATCCTAGCTCATATAGGGATGGCCCATGAGGAAACAGACTGTAGGAGAGTGTCTGAGATTGTATGGTACCAATACTGTGCTTACCTAGATGAGATGACATTCCTCTGGGAATGGGCCAGAGGGTAGGAGTGGTGAGTCGCCTGCTTGATTCAGAAATCCCAAAGGATGGACCAAAGCTATCATTGTCAGAAGGAAGAAAACAGCAATTGGATGGATTTCCAAGCAGTTGCAAGGCCGTAGCATTTTCCCAAATCAAGAGAAAAAATATTATTTTTGCCCCAAAAATCCGGTATCCATGTCCAGACTCAGGATGTCTCCATGCAGTATCCACAAAGTTTCCAGACAGAACTAGTCTCAGTGGATCGATCCTACTGAGAAAATGTGATGGAACAGACGTTTGAATGCTAATTTGTCTTTCTCTAAAAATGGAGAGTGCGGCATCCCCATGGTCACACCATCAGGGGAAAGTGCTACTGAAAAATGACCTCCATGCCAGCATATTCAAGCCGTGTGTGTCTCTCTGCACACAAAATGTTTGGAAAGTTATGTTCCTTCAAGAAAAGAAATGCATCAACAGAGAGTGCTTTCAGCCCTCTATCTATCAGGAGCTGTCTACATTCTAAGTCGTGAGACCTTCAGTCTTTCCTAGGGATCCTAACACCCAGAGTCAGGGCAGTGTGTTTCCATGAACTTTTCAAGCCTTGTAAACACTTTCCAAGTATATACTGGGACTGCTCCTGAAGAAACAGGCTGCACGAGTGTATCCGAGTGTGTTGGGCAGCATACTGTGCTTACCTGCATGAGGTGCCAGTACAATGGAAATCAGTTAGTGGCTGGAGTGGTGAGCAACCTGCTTGCTTCAGAAATTCCAAAGGGTGGACAAATCTATCACTGTCAAAAGTAAGAAAACAGCAATTGGATGGATTTTCAAGGATTTGCTACACTGCACCATTTTAGAACCAATGTGGTCCCAAAATGAGTGTGGGAGATGAAAATGAGAATTTTGCCACCAAGTTCATATATACAAGTTCACACTCATGATGTGTCCCCACAATACCCACGAATTCTCCAGACAGACCTAGGCTCACTTGATCGCACCTAAAGACAAAATGTTATGGAGTACACGTTTGGATGTTGGTTTGCCTTTCCCAGTGAGTGTGGGAGCCTTCCCTACCATTGCACCTTCAGGGGAATTTTCTACTGACCAATGGCCTACAAGCAAGTGTTTTCAAGCACCGTGTGACTCTCAGCACACAGAATGTTGGGAAAGCTATGTTTCTTCGAGGACGGAAAGGCATCCATACGGAGTGTATTTTTAGGCCTCTATCTATCAGGAACTGTCTAGAACTCAAGGCATGAGACTTCAAGGCTTTCCCAGGGTCCTAACTTCCAGAGTTAGGGTACTGTGTTTCCCTGCACCTTCCAAGGCTTTAAACACATTCCTTATTCAAACTGGGCCTGCCCATGAGGAAACAGGATGCAGGAGTATGTCTGAGAGGGCTGGGTGCCATACAGTGCTTAACTAGATGAGGTGACATTACACTGGAAATGGGCCAGCAGATAGGAGTAGTGAGCCGCCTGCTTGCTTTAGAAACCTCAAAGGTTTGACCAATGTTATCACTGTCATTATTAGGAAGAGACCAATTGGATGAATCTTCAGGCAGTTGCTAAGGCTGCACTCTTTTAGATCCAACCGACAAAATTTGCTAATTTTGCCAACAGATTCAAGGATGCAGATTCACACTCAGTATGTGTCCCTGTAGTATCCAAGAATTTTCCAGACAGGCAGAGGATCATTGGATCTCTCCTAAAGAGAAAACTTTATAGAATAGACATTTGGTTGGTTGTTTTCTTTTTCCTGTGAGTTTGGGGGTCTTCCCTACAGTAACACAGTCATGGGAAATTGTTACTGAAAAATCACCTTCAAGCAAGGATTTTCAACCAGTGTGTTACTCTCATCACACAGAAATCTGGGATAACTATGTTACTTAAATGCATGAAAGACATAAAAGTGGGTGTTTTTCAGGCATCTATCTGTCAGGAACTATCTAAAGTCTAAGATGTGAGAACTCCAGGTTTGCACACAGGGCCTAATTTCCAAAGTCATAGCCAGTATATTTCATTGCACTTTCAGAGCCTTATGAACACATTCCTGGCTCCTATTGGGTCTGATTCAGAGGAAACTGGCTGTGAAATTATCTAAGATTGCTGAGAGCCATACTGTTGTTACCTAGATTATTTGACATTTTAATGGAAATGATCCAGCTCGATGGGGTTGCAAGCCACCTGCTTGTGTCAGAAACCTGAAAGATTTGACCAAACCTATTGATGTCAGAAGTAGGAAAATATCAATTGGATGGATTTTCAGGCAGCTGCCAGCGCACATCCTGTTAGTGCCAAAAGAGAGACAATGCTAATTGTGCCAAGAAGGTCAAATATTCAGGTTCACAGTCAGTATGTTTCCCTTGCAGTATCCAAGAAATTTCCAGAGAGACCTGGGGCCATTGGATCCTTCTGACAGAGAAAAATTGATGGAAGAGACATTTTGATGTTTGCTTGCTTTTCCCTGTGAGTGTGGGAGCCTTCCCTAGTGTAACACACGTGAGGGGAAATTTTTACTTAAAAATGACTTCCAGGCAAGGGTTTCCACTTAGCGGGTTACTCTCAGCAAACAGAATGCTGGGACACCTGTGTTCACTCGCGGAATGAGGGGCAATGAATAGGGTGCTTTTCAGGCATCTCTCTATCCATGACTGCTGTCTGGATTCTAAGATGTGAGAAGACCATGCTTCCACAGATGCCCTCAATTCCAGAGACACAGCCAGTAAGTTTCCCTGAACTTTCCATGGTTCATGAGCACAGTACTCTATCTTACTGGGACACACCATGAGGAGAGAGTCTGGAGGAGTGTGTCTGACACAGCTGAGTGCCATACTGTTTCTAAGTAGTTTAATTGGCATTCCAATGGAAATGATCTTGCCACAAGGAGTTGCACGCTGCCTGCTTGCTTCAGCAATTCCAGTGTTTTGTCCAAAGCTATTGCTGTCGTTAGTGGGAAAAGAGCAAGTGTACTGATTTTCAAGGAGTTGCTAAACCCCAGCCTACTGTGGCCAACACAGAGAAAATTCTAATTTGCCAACAAGGTCCAGAATCCAGGTTCACACTGAGCATGTGTCCAAGCACTATCCAAGAATTTTCCAGACAGACTTAGGATCACTGGATCCCTCCTACAGGGGACTTCACGGAACAGATGTTTTGACATTTGTTTACTTTTCTCTGTCAGTGTGGGGGCATTTCCCATGGTAACACAGGGGAGGGGAAATTGTTACTTCAAAATGACTTCCAGGCAAGAATTTCCAAGCAGTCTGTCACTCTCAGCAAACATAATGCTGTGACATCTGTGTTTCTTTGAGGAATGAAAGGCAAAAAATAAAAAGGAGTGTATTTCAGACATCTATCAGAAACTGTCTAGATTCTAAAATGTTAAATCTCCAGATTTGCACAGAGCACCTAATTTTCAGAGTCACAGCCAGTATGTTTGCTCACATTTCTGATACTAGCGAACCCATTCCTAGGTCATCCTGGGACTGTCTATGAAGAAACAGGCTGTAGGAGTGTGTCTGAGAGTGCTGAATGCCATCGAGTCTGGTTACCTAATGAGTTTACCTGCCATTGGAAATGATCCAGTGGCAAGGAATTGAAAGTCCCATGTTTGCTGCAGAAATCCAAGAGGTCTGACCAAAGATATTGCTGTCACAAGTAAGAAAACAGCAATTGGATGGATCTTCAGGCAGTTGCTACTCTGCACCATTTTAGGACCACCTGAAAGAAAATGCTGATTTAGCCAACAAGGTCCAGGATCCAGCTTCACACTCAGTATGTGTCCATGCACTACCCAAGCATTTTCCAGACAGACCTAGGATCACTGGATCTCTCCTACAGAGAAAACCTGATGGAACAAACGTTTGGATGTTAGTTTGCTTTTTCTCTGTGAGTGTGGGACCGTCCTGACTGTAACACAGTCAGGGGAAGTTCTTACTGAAAAATGAAGTCCAAGCAAGCATTTTAGAGCAGTGAGTTACTCTCAGCACACAGAATGCTAGGAAATCCATGTTCCTTTGATGAAAGAAAAACATAAAAGTAGAGTGTTTTTCATGCATCTGTCTATCAGGAACTGTCTAGATTGTAAGATGTCAGAACTCCAGGTTTTCACAGAGACCCTAATTTCCAGTCATAGCCAGTGTATTTTCCTGCATTTTCTGAGCCTCTTGAACACATTCCTAGCTCATATTGGGTCTTTCCCTCAAGAAAAAGGCTTAGGAAATTATATCTAAATGTGTTGAGTGTCATAATGTTGTTACCTTGATTAGTTGACAATCTATTGGAAATGATCCTGCCACAAGGTGTTGCAAGTTGCCTGTTTGCATAGAAACAGAAATAATTTGACCAAACTCATTTATGTTGTAAATAGGAAATTGTCAATTGGATGGATTCTCAGGTAGCTGTCAGCCCACACCCTTTTAATGCCAAAAGAGAGAAAAGGTGAGTTTTGCCAACAAGGTTCAATATCCAGTTTCACACTCAGTATGTGTCCCTGCAGTGTCCAAGACTTTTCCAAACAGATCTAGGATCACTAGATCTCTCCTGCAGAGAAAACTTGATGGAACTTTTACTCTGAAGCAGGGTCAGTCTTGTTGAGGTGACTCCTTCCCCAAGGCCACAACTGGGAGTCCTCACACCAAGGCCATAGAAGTGGGCCCCAGAACCAAGGTCACCTGTGAATCGGACTGGGCCCCTTTACAACTGTTGCCAAAAGCACCTGATCATCGCTAATGAGCTTCCTGACTCCCTACCAGGCAAGGATGCCCACTCCAGTAAACACCCTATGGTACCCCACCCAATCACCTAATATCAACCTTCCAGTAGGAATTTTCTTTGCCTTGAAACTGTAAAAATTGGCTCTTAACCCAGGAAATCAGTCAACTTTCCCTAGTCTGTCAGGTAGTTGGCCCCCTGAGCCCACAGTGCCCACTTTATCTCTGCTCTTTGTTCTTAATACAAACTCACTCCCTTCTGAAATGCTCTATGTCTGAACATTCTTTTCCAACTCGTACTCAGACGGCCTCAACAAGCCTCCCATCACCAGAGCCACTTTCCTAGATCACACTCACCACTTGCTTGTCCACTCCCAACTCAGAGCAGAAAGGCCCCCTCAGCCTGGTCCTTCCCTCTCACTTCCCGTGCCTGGTCGCCAGGGGCTCACACCGTCCCTGGGCAGGCTGTCTTCTGTGTCCTGCAGAGGCCTCTGTGGTGTCAGGTGAAGAAACAAGAGACACCCATGAAACCTCCCACCCCAGCACAGCAACCAGTACCCACCTACTGAACTCTTCACTCTGGATGGGCCTGGGGGTGTTTCAGGGAACGTCCCCCAACATGTCCTTGTTCTCATCTAATTCCAGCACTGCCCACGTGAGAGTCACTAAGCTAATCTGTGATAACTGCACAGAGAGAATACTTGTTCACTCGCCCCTCCCAGGATACATGGTTCTTATGGGCAGGTGCCTCCCAGGATATGGGGCTCACCTGGGCAGGTATCCTGCAGGGCTCAGCACCCAGGAGCTGTTCACAGAGCCCTCACTGCAAAGAGCCCCCAGCTCCTCTGTTGGACAGATCTGACCTTGAGACCCTCAGAGGAGGACCTGAGGTAACATACAGCAGCTTCAGGATAGTTTTGTGACCTTGGGCTTCACTGGTTGCAGCCTCCTTCCAGCAGGTTTTCCAGAGGGTCCCATAGCACCTGGGCACTGAGTCTGTCTCCACCCACCACCCATCCTCTCCCTGACCCCTGGGTCCCTCTCATTAGAAGAAGGCCTTCCTGAAATCCTCTCCCACTTATAGGTCAGATAAGAAGATGAGAAAACAAGTCAGAGCAGCAGCCCCATATCCATCCTGACCCAAAGGACCCACACCTGTTCCTGGAACCCTGGCCAGGACAACGAGGCCCATTTTCTGAAACCACAAGCCCAGGTGGGCAGATTGGCTGACCTGACTGGCCTGCCCTTTGGATGTGTGCCTGGGTTGAGGTCTATATAAACCCCCTCAAGTGCCTGCAGCTGTACCTGATGCTGTCTTTCTGCTTAGATCTTGCAGGGTTGGCTTGATAAGAGAGAGTGAGGGCCCATAGTGTTTCGGGGGATTGGGTCTGTGTTGGGCTCTGCTGGACCTTCTGCAGGAGGTGCTAAGCTGTCACTTCCTAAGGATGGGCTGTGTCACCTGTTCCTGCTGTTGGAAATCTTCTCAGGCAGAAATGAGGAAGCAAGAAAACAGGCAATGGGAGCAGCACAGGAGGAGTAACTCAGGTAGGAAAGTGCAAAGCTTCCAGATCACCCAGGCCAGGACCATTCTGCCTGACCTACAGGAGCCACGTCAGTAAGCATGCTGTCGCTGGAGTGGCTCCACTTTTCTCCAGCCTGTGAGGTCTTTGCACATATTCAAGTGTTTTATCTATGAAGGGTGGATGAGGTTCAGGAATGGCTAGCCTGGGGGTCAGCCAGCATTTACTTAGAGATGACTCCGTGTAGTCTCCCAGCTTCTCACTGAGGTCCCTCCTTGGGAGGGGAGGGGGTGGGGTATGTGCAAGGGCTGCTGGCTGGCTACACATGAGTAAGTCCCCATCCCTGACCATCTTCAGAATTGCTCATCCCTGAAGCAAGTGCCCTAATTGGGCTTTCACCTGTGCAACTGGTGGCTTCTTAATTAGCAATGTGGCCATTGATATTAAATGTCCTCCATCAAGACTGAGATGTTACACCACATGTACTGGTGTAAGAACCCGGGGAGGCGTGTGCACCCAGTACCCCTAGGCACAGGCTTCAGACTTGACCCCTCAACATTCTGGAGCCCAGCCACTGCTTTAGCATTTCTGAGGGTCCAGAGCTGATTTTAAGGGTTCTGTAATCCACCCTTCATCTGCTTTAATGAGACCCACATTTCTAGGATCCTACAGAGCAGGGTCTGTGTGGCTGCTCTGTGGCTTCTCTAACATGATCACATGCTGGGTGGTTTAAAACAACAGGAGTTCATCCTCTCTCAGTCCTGGAGACCAGACACCGGAAATCAAGGTGGCACAGGGCTGAGGTCCCTCCAGAGGCTCCAGGACAGGATCATTCCTGCCTTTTCCAACTTCAGGGGCTCCAGGGGTCCCTGGGCTTGTGGCCCCCTCCCTCCCATCTCTGCCTCTGCCTTTAAGAGGCTTCCCTTTTGTGTCCTCTTTCGTCTCTTTGAAGGAGTCTGTCAGTTGGATTGAAGGTCACCCTAACCCTAGATGACCTTACCTTGCTATCCTTAACTACATCTACAAAGACTCTTTTCCCAGATACGGCCCTGTTCTGGGGGGACACATCTTTGGTGGCCACCATTTACCCCATTCTCTCTCTGTCAAATAACCCTCATTTTAGGAGATCACCACATGCCCATAAAGACGGGCACAGAGAGCGGCCACACACATGGAGAGAATGAGGCCCTTGGAGTCACCTGGAACGGATGAAGACCTGGCTTCATCAGGTGAGGGGAATCACAGGGAGGAGAGGAGGATGGTCTTGTTTAGGCTTCAAAAAGACCACGTTGGGGTGGGATGTGAGATGCACAATGGGGGCGGGGAGCTTCATCAGGGCCTGAGGGGGAGGTTAGGCTTGGGCCAGGGCCATGGGTATAGAGGGGACTTAGTGTGGGGGTTGGTCATACACCCAGAAGGAAGAGCTCACAGTCACTGGGGCACAAGGACCTGGGAACCTGGGAGGGCTTCATCTTTCTGAACCTGAAGAGGAAACGTTAAAATTTTACATCACCTCCTGCTCCTTCTGCCTCTGTAACTCAGCTTGCTCCTTGCAAAGTCTGGATCATGTAGGTCATGCAATCTCAGAAAGTGGGGACTTAGAATACTCGGAGCTGGAGCTTATCTCCCTTGTCCTTGCCCTGGCCCCTGCAAACCTTCTTGATCATGCCTATTCATGATAATGAAGAGCCCGCCCCCCTGACACTCTCCTCACCCCAGGGGGAACTCCCCACTCTGCTGGAGCACCTGGCTGTTGGTGGCCACTGACAGCACTCTGGTCTCCTCAGGATCCAGCTTCAGGATACTCTGAGGTTCAGGTCAGGCAGATGGAATCTGGTCTTCTCAGAACCCACTGGGGCTTCAGTTTGGGGGCATTGTGGGGTTTAGTTCAGGTTGATGGAATCTGGTCTCCTCAGGACCTGCTGGGTGTTCAGCTTTGGGACATTGTGGGGTTCAGTTCAGGCTGACAGGAGATGGGTCACCACAAGACCCATGTGGTTTCAGCTTTGGGGCATTGTGGGGTTCAATTCAGGCTGATAGAATTTGATCTCCTCAGGACCTTATGGGGGTTCAGCTTTGTGACATTGTGGGGTTCAGTTCAGGCTGACAGGAGATGGGTCACCACAGGATCCATTGTATTTTGGCTTTGGGGCATTATGGGGTTTAGTTTTGGCTGATGGAATCTAGTTTCCTCAGGACCCATGATCTCCTCAGAACCCATTGGGGCTTCAGCTTTGGGACATTGTGGGGTTCAGTTGAGTCTGACGGGAGTCTGGTTTCCTCAAGATTCCTGCAACGATGTGCTGCTGAAAGAAAAAGTGAGGAAAATTGGGAAGAAGCTTCTGTGTGTGGCTGTTGCTGAAAGTCTGTCTTAAGAGGACCCAAGACTGTTAGGGCTTGATGTGGAAAGTTGTGGGATTTTAGTCAGTTTTTGTCTGTAGTATAAGATGGTATCCTATATTGTTCCTTGGTGTGTGGTTTCCATTTTTCCCAGCACGGTTTATTGAGGGGGGTGGGGGGGACTGTCCTTTCCCGCGTATATATTTTTAGTTCCTTTCTTGTAAATTAATTACCATGCACCTGTAGGTTTACTTCTGAGCTCTCTTGACTATTTCTGTGCCAATTCCACACGTCTTCTGGTGACTTTAGGTACATACTCTAGATTGAAGTCAGGGATAGACATGCCACCAGCCTGTTCTGCTTTCTCAGGATCCCTTTGGCTCTTCTGGTTCCTTTGTGGCTCCACACAGATGTAAAGATTGCTTTTGTTTCTGTGAAAAATGTCATTGAAATGTTGGCAGTGATTGCATGAATGTGTACGTTGCTTTGTTTAGAATGGATATTTTAATGGTATTTTCACCCATAAGCATGGGATATCTTTTTACTTGTATCCATTTAGTTTCTTTGATCATTGTCTTGTAGTTTTTAGCTTTCAGGTCTTTCAAGTCCTTGGTTAGATTTCTAGTTGTGTGGGGGAGGGGATGCAATTGTAAAAGGAATTATTTTCTTAATTTCTCTTTCTGATAGTTCATTATTAGTGTAGAGAATCACAAATGATCTTGCAGTTCTGCTGACTTTCTTTTTTCTTTTTTTTGGCCCCACAGCTCGACATGTTGGATCTTAGTTCTCTGACCGAGGATCAAACCTGTACCCCCTACAGTGGAAGTGCAGTCTTAACTACTGGACTGCCAGGCAAGTCTGTGAATTCGCTTTTTAGTTCTGACAGTTGCTTTGGTGTAGTGTTATGTGGAAAACTAGAATTAAGACATCTAATAGTTTCAGTTCCATCTGGTCATCCACAGCACCCAGGGCATGGTGTCTACTAATATACTCTTCCTATGGTGCCTTTTAATACCATGTGGACTAGTACAAGGCAATTAGCATCAAACTACTTTAGCTGAATTTAGTTAGGTTAACTCTTGGCCTCTATTGCAATGTTCGATGTCATCTCTGATTTTCTGGCATGTGACTTACATGGCTGTATTGAAAAGTAACTTACTTTCTAGTAAAATTTCAAACGTGTCTGCTTTAAATAGTGGTACAAAGTTTTCTACATTCACACCAAATACCGCAATGTGTTTTACCCAAAACATGGTCACTTTCCCAGGGAACCAGCCCACAACCCCAAAATGGGGGATAATTATGGTTTCCACATTACAATCCTATCCATAGGACCAGTTCAACTTTCATCAGCTGCCCAAGCTTTGTGCAACTGTCTTTCTTCATTCTAATGCAGTTTTCTTTTTCTGGAGCCATCACTGGGGCTTTCCCTCATGTTAAAAACCTTCATGGATTTAAAGTGACAAGATGACTATGATCTGGGTGGCTTTTCAGTGTGGTTTCTTTCACTGAGAATGTTTTTAGTGCTTTTCCATGTTGTGCCATGTGTCATTTTTTTCACTGTGCTTACAAACATATAACAACATTTATTATTTGAGTCATTTGAAGTATGAACTTCTATAGCATTAACTGCACTCTCATTGTAAAAATTTCCCCACCATTCATCTCCAGAATCTTTCCCTTTTCCTGAAGTGACACTGTAACCATTAAATACTCATAACCCCCAATCCCTGGCCATCTTACTCTACTTGGAATTTGTCTTATATGGATATCTCATACTAGTGGAATCATAGAACATTTTTCCTTTTGTGTCAGGCTTGTTTCACTTCACCTAATGACTTGAAGTTTCATCTACATTATAGCATGTATGAGTTATCTTGTTTTTAAAGGTTGAATCAGATCCCACTGTGTATATACTACATCGTGCTTATCCAGTCATCTGTTGAACACTTGTGCTGCTGCCACCTTTTGGTTACTATGAATAATGCTGCTATGAATATGGGGTTTGAATATCTGTTTCAGTATTTGGTTTTAAATATCTTGAGTGTATAACCTGGACCGGAATTGATGGATTCTGTGTTAACTCTGTGTTTAAGTTTTTGTAAAGCCCCCTACTATTTTCTGAAGCTGTGGCATTATTTTACTATATTCCTTTATATGGCAGAGTAATGCATCTCATGGATGGAACTGCCCTATTTGCTCTTCCATTCACTTGTTGGTGGACATTTTCATTGTTTTTAACTTGGATTATCAAGAACACTGCTGCTGTAAATACTGGTGTACAAGTATATATTTGAGCACCTCTTTTAAATTCTTTGGATGTATATCTAGGAGTGGAGTTACCAAAACATATGATATTTCAGTTCAGTCACTCACTCATGTCCGACTCTTTGTGACCCCGTGGACTGCAGCACACCAGGCTCCCCTATCCATCACCAACTCCCAGAGCTTGCTCAAACTCATGTCTATCGAGTTGGTGATGCCATCAACCATCTCATCCTCTGTTATCCCCTTCTGCTCCTGCCTTCAATCTTTCCCAGCATCAGGGTCTTTTCCAATGAGTCAGTTCTTCACATTAGGTGGCCAAAGTATTGCAGTTTCAGCTTCAGCATCAGTCCTTCCAATGAATAGTCAGGGTTGATTTCCCTTAGGATTGACTTGTTGGATCTCCTTGCAGTCCAAGTGATGCTCAAGAGTCTTCTCCAACACCACAGTTCCAAAGCATCACTTCTTCGGTGCTCAGTTTTCTTTGTAGTCCAGCTGTAACGTCTATACATGACTATTGGAACAACCATAGCTTTGAGTACATGGACCTTTGTTGGTAATGTCTCTGCTTTTTAATATGCTGTCTAGGTTGGTCATAACTTTTATTCCAAGGAGCAGGTGTCTTTTAATTTCATGGCTGCAGTCACCATCTTCAGTGATTTTTGAGCCCCCCTCCCCCAAAATAAATTCTGTCACCATTTCCATTGTTTTCCTATCTATTTGCCATGAAGTGATGGGGCCAGATGCCATGATCTTAGTTTTCTGAATACTGATTTTTAAGCCAACTTTTTCACTCTCCTCTTTCACTTTCATCAAGAGACTCTTTAGTTCTTCTTTGCTTTCTGCCATAAGAGTGGTGTCCTCTGTGTATCTGAAATTATTGATATTTCTCCTGGCAATTTTGATTCCAGATTGTGCCTCATCCAGACCCGAGATTTCACATGATATACTCTGCATATAAGTTAAATAAGCAGGGTGTTGTACTCCTTTCCTGATTTGGAACCAGTCCATTGTTCCATGTCTAGTTCTAATTGTTGCTTCTTCACCTGCATACAGATTTCTCAGGAGGCAGGTAAGGCAGTCTGGTATTCCCATACCTTTCAGAATTTTCCACAGTTTGTGGTGATCTGCAGAGTCAAAGGCTTTGGCATTGTTAACAAAGCAGAAGTAAATATTTTTCTGGATGTTTTTCTCTCTTGCTCTTTCAGTGATGCAACGGGTGTTGGCAATTTGATCTCTGGTCCCTCTGTCTTTTCTAAATCCAGCTTGAACATCTAGAAATTCATGGTTCACTTACTGTTGAAGCCTGGCTTGGAGAAATTTGATCATTACTTTGTTAACATGTGAGATGAGTGCAACTGTGTGGCAGTTGGAACATTCTTTGGCTTTGCCTTTCTTTGGGATTGGAATGAAAACTGACCTTTTCCAGTCTTGTGGCCACTACTGAGTGACATAATTACATTTTTATGTTTTCGAGAAAATGCTTGTTTTGGACACATTGATTGCACCATTTTACCTCTCCACAAGTAAAGTTTTGAGTTTCAATTTCGTACATTTTCGCCAACATTTGTTATTTGTCTTTATTGTTGATTTTCCTCACGTCCATCCTGAGTGCCTTATTAAGGAGGAAGTCATAATGCAGGACCCACATTTGAGGAGAGGAGAGTTAGCTTCATATACTTGATGGACAGCTGAGTCTGTATCAATTATTTAGAATCTTTCTGTGTGAGATTTTTATTCAACATTACTCATAAAACCTAATTTTTACTTTTTACCAGTTTGGACACCTGAAAATTATTTTAAACTTTTGGGAGCTTCCCTGGTGGCTCAGCCTGTAAAAGCATATGCTTGCAATGCAGGATACCTGGGTTCAATCCCTGGGTGGGGAAGATCCCCTGGAGAAGGAAATGGCAACCCACTCCAGTACTCTTGCCTGGAAAATTTCATGAATGGAGGCGCCTCATAGCTTACAGTCCATGGGGTTGCAAAGAGTCAGACACGACTGAGCAACTTCACTTTCACTTTCTTTTGGCTACAATCCAGCCAATTAGACTGCTTAGTTCATTCTAGCTTTGGCTATTGAGAGCTTTTTCCATACTCTCCTGCTTTTATTTTACATAATTCAGCTTTTATGGGGCTTTTTGGTCCTTCTTTCTCACATTTTAAGATTATGCTGCTTTACATATTTATTGTCTCAGTCCTAGTATCAGACACATATTTAAAGAGTCCTTGTCCCTTTTTGTTAGAGCATATTAATAAAAACTTGTATGTGGGAACTTAATAATCTCAGCAGACAATGCATGGAAATACACATGCATGTATCCAGACTATGCATACAGACAGTTATGAAGATTTTCACATGGAGTTATATGTTTCTGCATTAGGCTAAAGATAGTTTATAATGATGTCTCCAACCTGATCTCTTATGACACAGGTATTATAACCTTCTCCTTTTGTCTGCCTGTAACTTCCCACTCCAATGGTAAGAAACCTGGCTTCCACTACTCATCACTTATCAAATTCAGGGCTTGCTCCTTCAATAACTGATATGGTAGTTTCAGTCCTGTTAGCTACAAACCCCCGTGGAAAGAACTTACAGAGCCCATTGTTTATGTATGGTACATTTGCCTTTGGCCTGCAGATTCCATTCATTTACACAGTGAACTTAGGTCAGATAATTTTGTCCTAAGAGTGAGAGTGGCCTTTTAAAATTTTTCTTCTTCCTTTTAAATCTTTTGGCTGTGCCGCGTCATGTGGGGTTTTAGGTCCCTGACCAGGAATTGAACCCATATTTCCTGCACTGGCAACGTGGAGTCTTAACCACTGGGCCCCTAGGGAAGTCTGAAGCTTTTCATTTATTTCTCAATCTGTTATATTCTTTGTTAAATTCTGCATTCCAGTCTTTAGCACTCCATACCATAAATAAATAAATGTGAATAGGTAATAAATTACTTGTGTTCTGAAAACAGAAATCTATGTGCTTAGACAAATGCATAGTGGCAGGTATTCCTCACTAAAGTACCATGTGAAATATTTCAACCATATATTCCATAAACTCTTTATCATGTCTGTTTTACCTTTGCTAGAATGTCTTATACGATCATACAGTGTGTAGCACTTGAGGCTGGATTCCCTCACTCAGTAATGTAAGTGTTAGATTCATGCTTTCCTTTATTTTTATTTTAAATTGGCCTGTGGTTCATTCCTCTATATCTCTGAATGCTATTTTATTGCATTAGATGAGAGGAAAGATAATTTTCCCCCTAGCCTCAATGTTCTTCACTGAGATGTTCATAATGAAAGGAAGATGGATTGGAGAAAAACAATCAGAAGTTTAATATATGACATGCATACCTCCTATATAGTTGAAAGATACCTGGGAAAACTGTCACTTTCTGAAATGGTCCAAGACTTTACCTTAAATGCTATCATCAGCTAAGAATGAAAGAAGGAGGTCAAGGAATGGAAGAAGCTATTTAAGGGAGATTATTAGGTGAAGCACAGTAAACAAAGACATGGTGGTATGCAGATTAACTTCCAGGTCCATTCCATAGACCTTCTTGATATTTAGTCAAGTCATTTAGTGATATCAAGTCAGTCTTGATACTTAGTCCATTCTTGATATTTAGCCATCCTCTATTTCCTGGTCCAGACAGGGACACGTCCTTAAAGATGGAGATATCCTTAACAAATGTAAATCTACTTCATAAAATGGAATTTCGACTTGGTTTTCAAAGATCCTCCTGGGGCGGCTGTTTGTTTTTTTCTTTTGTTTTGTTTTGTTTTTTTTTAATTAATCAGTCCAAAATAACCCTTTTGTCAAATGTGCATATTTTGGGTGTGCTTTTTGTGCTCCCCTTGAAATGTGCATTCAGGGGAGGAGTGTCACCCTGGAGACTGTTGATATGTGACCCCATGGACAGGGACTGGGTTGGTCACCCTGAAGAATGTGGATATGTGACCCCAGGGGAATGGTCAGAAGGAATTCACCCTGGAGACTGTGGAATTGTGAGCCCAGTTGCAAGGCTTGGGAAGGGGTCACCGTGGAGACTGTGGATGTGTGACTCCAGATACAGTGTCTGGGAGGGATCACCCAGGGGACTGTAGATATGTGATCCTAGATATAGGGTTTGGGAGAATGTCACCCTGCAGACTGTGGACGTGTGACCCCAGGTGCATGGTCCAGTGTGTTGTGATCACCCTGGAGATTGTGGAAGCGTGACCACATGTACTGGGTCTGGGAAGTGGCGTCATCCTGGAGATGTGCACATGTGATTACAGACACAGGATATTTCAGGTGGAGTCACCTTGGAAACTGGAGGAGTGACCCCAGGTGCAGGGTCTGGGGTGAGGTTCAGTGACGTCAGGACTCTTGTCTTGTTGGGAGAGACACATCAGGATTCTCCTCGAGATGTTGCAATGCAATACGGACGCCTCTCAAGGTGAGGGGGGAGACCAAGTTTGCCTTTGCAGTTGCCAGAGCAATACTGTGACTCCTGTCAGTTTTCAAGAGGAGACAGGTTTCATCTCCTTTTGAAGCATTGAACTCCACGTGCCTCTCGTGTTGTCAAAGGGATGTGAGGCCTCCTGTCAAAATGAGGCGGGGAACTAGGGCATTCTCTAGGGTCTCCACAGGGGATTCAGACGTCCCTTCCTCTTATGAGATGAAAGACGAACCTGCATTCAAGTCACTGCAGGGAAATCCGGCCTTATTTCAAACAAGGGCATCTTGGTGTCCATTCCACGTGAGGCAGCAAACTCAGGGTCCCTCTCACATATCTATAGCTGAGAGAAGCCTCCTCTTTAGGTGTTGTTTAAACCTGGCATTCCTCTTGAGACAAAGCCAGGAAATCAGGTCTCATCTCGAGATGATTTGAGGTACACGGAGCTGTTTTCTAGTTGCTGTGCTGAACAGGGTGTTCCTCTATATTTAGGACAGTGTTTTCGGGGAATCTCTGGAGTTGCCTAAAGGAAGTCAAGCCACATGTCATGTTTGATGGGGAACGCCAGATGGCTCTGGAGCCAATGAAGGGGAATCTGGCCTCATCTTGAGTTGATTTGGAGTACACGGAGTGCTTTCATGTTGCTGCGGGGACCTCAGGGTCCCTCTAGACTTGTATCAGTGTTCTTGGGGACTCTCTAGAGTTCCATCAAGGACGTCAAGGCTCCTTTCATGTTTGATGGGGAACACGGACTTGCTCTGCACTCAATGCAGGGGAATCTGATCTCATCTCTCATCGAGTGGGAAGTCTCATGGTTTTTCTCGAGTTGCGGAGGGAACCTGGGGTATATTCTCGAGTGACGACAGGGATGGACTCTTAAAACTCCTGTTTGTTCAATGATGTCAGGACGCCTGTCTAGTTGTGAGGGTCACCTCGGGATTCTCCTCGAAACTTGGTTGGACAATAGGGATGCCTCTCGAGATGAGTAGGGAAACCCACTGTCACTTTCAAGTTGTTACAGGAATACTGGGATTCCTGTCAATTTTCAAGAGGAGTCAGTCATCGTCTACTTTTGAAGCATTGAACTCCGTGTTCCTCTCGAGTTGTCAAAGGGATGTGAGACCTCCTGTGGAAATGAGGTGGGGAACTAGGGCTTTCTCTAGGGTCTCCACAGGGGATTCAGACATCCCTTCATCTTTTGAGATGAAAGACAAGCCTGCATTCATGTCACTGCAGGGAAATCCGGCCTTATGTCGAGTCACGGCATCTCGGTGTCCATTCCACTTGAGGCAGCAAACTCAGGGTCCCTCTCATGTACCTATAGCTGAGAGAAGCTTCCCCGTGAGGGGGTTCTGGAAAGTTGGCATTCCTCTTGATTCGAAGCCAGGGAATCAACTCTCATCTCGAGATGATTTGAGGTACACGGAGCTGTTTTCTAATTGCTGTGCTGAACGTGGTGTTCCTCTATACTTAGGACAGTGTTTTCAGGGAATCTCTGGAGTTGCCTAAAGGAAGTCAAGCCACTTGTCGTGTTTGATGGGGAACGCCGGATGGCTCTGGAGCCAATGTAGTGTAATCTGGCCTCATCTCACGTTGATTTGCAGTACACTGAGCACTTTCATGTTGCTGCGGTGACCTCAGGGTCACTCTAGACTTGTATCAGTGTTCTTGGGGACTCTCTGGAGTTCCATCAAGGAAGTCAAGGCTCCTTTCATGTTTGATGGTGCACATGGAATTGCTCTGCACGCAATGCAGGGGAATTTGATCTCATCTCTCTTCGAGTGGAAAGTCTCATGGACTTTCTCGCGTTGCGGAAGGAACCTGGGTTATATTCTCTAGTGACGAAGGGGATGGCCCCTCATAATGCGTGTTTGTTCAGCGACATCAGGCCTCCAGTCTTGTTGCGAGGGACAACTCGAGATTCACTTCGAGACTTGGCAAGTCAATAAGGAGGACACCTCTCGAGGTGAGGCGGGAGACCCAGTGTCCTTTCAAGTTGCCACAGGGATACTGGGATTCCTGTCAATTTTCAAGAGGACTCAGTCATCGTCTACTTTTGAAGCATTGAATTCCACTTTCCATTCGTGTTGTCAAAGGGATGTGAGGCCACATGTCAAGATGAGGTGGGGAAATAGGGCTTTCTATAGGGTCTTCAAGGGGATTCAGGAATCCCTTCATCTGATGAGATGAAAGACGAGCCTGCATTCAAGTCACTGCAGGGAATTCCGGCCTTATTTCGAGTCAGGGCATCTCGGTGTCCATTTCACTTGAGGCAGCAAACTGAGGGTCCCTCTCACATACCTAGAGCTGAGAAAAGCCTCCGCTTGAGCTGCTGTGGAAAGTGGGCATTCCTCTTGATTCGAAGCCAGGAAATCAGCTCTCATCTCGAAATGATTTGGGGTACACGGAGCTTTTCTCGAGTTGCTGTGCTGAACTTGGTGTTCTTCTATACTTGGGACGGTGTTCTCGGGGAATCTCTGGAGTTGCCTAAAAGAAGTCAAGCCACTTGTCCTGCTTGATGAGGAATGCTGGATTGCTCTAGAGCCAATGCAGGGAAATCAGGCCTCACCTCAAGTTGATTTGAGGTAAACGGGGATATTTCGTGTTGCTGCGTTGACCTCAGGGTCCCACTAGACATGTGACAGAGTTATTGGGGACTATGTGGAGTTTCATCTAGGAAGTCAAGGCTCCTTTCGTGTTTGATGGGGAACACCGACTTGCTTTGCATGCAATGCAGGGGAATCAGGCCTCGTCTCACGGCGAGGGGAAATTCTCATGGTTTTCTCGAGTTGTGGCGGGAAACTGGGTTATATTCTCGAGTTACAGCTGGGATGGCCCTTCAAAACTTGTGTTGGTTCAGTGATATCAGGACTCCTGTCTAGTTGTGAGGGACACATCGAGATTCTCCTCGAAGCTTGGCAGGGCAATAGGGACGCCTCTCAATGTGAGAGGGGCAACCCAAGGTCCTTTCCAGTTGCCACAGGAATTTTGGGATTCCTATCAATTTTCAAGAGGAGGGAGCGATACTCCCCTTTTGAAGCATTTAAATCCACGTGCCTCTCGAGTTTCAAAAGGATGTGAGGACTCCTGTTGAGATGAGCCGGGGAACTAGGGCTGTCTCTAGGGTCTCCACAGGGGATTCAGACATCCCTTCATCCTGTTTGATGAAAGACGAGCCTGCATTCAAGTCACTCCAGGTAATTCCGGCCTTATTATGAGTCAGGGCATCCGGGTGTTCATTCCACTTGAGGCAGCAAACTCAGGGTCCCTCTCACATACATATACCTGACAGAAGCCTCCTCGTCAGGTGCTTGTGTAAAGTTGACATCCCTCTTGAGTCAAAGCCAGGGAATCAGCTCTCATCTCGAGATGATTTGGGGTACACAGAGCTTTTCTCGAGTTTCTGTGCTGAACTTGGTGTTCCTCTAGTCTTGAGATGGTAGTCTCGGGTAATCTCTGGAGTAGCCTAACGGAAATCAAGCCACTTTGTGTGTCTGATGGGGAACGAGTGATGTCTCTGGAGACAATGCAGGGGAATCGGGTCTCATCTCGAGTTGATTTGAAGTACACGGTGCACTTTCATGTTGCTGCAGGGGACCTCAGGGTCTCTCTAGACTTGTGACAGTGTTCCTGGGGACTCTCTGGAGTTCCATCAAGGAAGTCAAGGCTCCTTTCGTGTTTGATGGGGAACACGGACTTGCTCTGAATGCAGTCCAGGGGAATCGGGCCTCATCTTGAGTTGATTTGGAGTACACGGAGCCCTTTCATGTTGCTGCGGGGACCTCAGGGTCCCTGTAGATTTCTGACAGTGTTCTTGGGGTCTCTCTGGAGGTCCTTCAAAGAAGTCAAGTCTCCTTTCCTTTTGATTGGGAACACGGACTTAACCTGCATACATTGCATGGGAACTGGGCCTCATCTCGCGGTGAGGAGAAAGTCTCATTGTTTTTCTGGAGTTGTGGAGGGAACCTGGTTATGTTCTAGAGTTACGGCGGGGATGGCCCTTCAAAACTCATGTTTGTTCAGCAATGTGTGAACTCCTGTCTAGTTGCGAGGGACACCTTGAGATTCTTCTCAAGGCTTGGCAGGACAATAGTGACGCCTCTCGAGGTGACGGGGGAGACCCAGTGTCCTTTCAAGTTGCAACAGACATACTGGGATTCCTGTCAATTTTCAAGAGGACTCAGTCATCGTCTCCTTATGAAGCATTGAATTCCGCATTCGACTCGTGTTGTCAAAGGGATGTAAGGTCACCTGTCGAGATGAGGTGGGGAAATAGGGCTTTGTCTAGGGTCTCCACAGGGGATTCAGACATCACTTCATCTTTTGAGATGAAAGACAAGCCTGCATTCAAGTCACTGCAGGGAAATCCAGCCTTATGTCGAGTCAGGGAATCTCGGTGTCCATTCCACTTGTGGCAGCAAATTCAGGGTCCCTCTCACATACCTATAGTTGAGAAAAGCATCCGCTTGAGCTGCTTGTGGAAAGTTGGCATTCCTCTTGAGTCGAAGCCAGGGAATCAGCTCTCATCTCGAAATGTTTTGGGGTACACGGAGCTTTTCTCGAGTTGCTGTGCTGAACTTGGTGTTCCTCTAGACTGGTGGCGGTATTCTCATAGAGTCTCTGGAGTTGCCTAAAAGAAGTCAAGCGACTTGTGCTCTTTGATGAGGAATGCAGGATTGTTCTGGAGCCAATGCAGGGAAATCAGGCTTCATCTCGAGTTGATTTGTGGTACACGGGGCTCTGTCGTGTTGCTGCATTGATCTCAGGGTCCCTCTAGACTTCTGACAGAGTTCTTGGGGACTATGGAGAGTTTCATCTAGGAAGTCAAGGCTCCTTTCGTGTTTGATGGGGAACACGGACTTGCTCTGCATGCAATGCAGGGGAATCGGGCCTCATCTCACGGTGAGGGGAAAGTCTCATTGTTTTTCTGGAGCTGTGGTGTGGAACCTGGGTTATATTCTCGAGTTACGGCAGAGTTGGCCCTTCAAAACTCGTGTTTGTTCAGCGACGTCAGGACTCCTGTCTAGTTCCGAGGGACACCTTGGGATTCTTCTCGAGGCTTGGCAGGACAATTGGGATGCCTCTCGAAGTGAGGCGGGACACCAGGTTTCCCTTTGCAGTTGCCAGAGCCATACTGTGACTCCTGTCAGTTTTCAAGAGGAGTCAGGCTTCGTCTCCTTTTGAAGCATTGAACTCCGCTTGCCTCTCATGTTGTCAAAGGGATGTGAGGCCTCCTGTCAAAATGAGGCGGGGAACTAGCGTATTCTCTAGGGTCTCCACAGGGGATTCAAACATCCCTTCATCTGTGAGATGAAAGACAATCCTGCATTCAAATCACTGCAGGGACATCCGGCCTTATTTCAAGTCAGGGCATCTCGGTGTCCATTCCACTTGAGGCAGCAAACTCAGGGTCCCACTCACATACCTATAGCTGAGAGAAGCCTCCTCTTTAGGTGTTGTTTAAAGCTGGCATTCCTCTTGAGTCAAAGCCAGGGAATCAAGTCTCATCTCGAGATGATTTGAGGTACACAGAGCTGTTTTCTAGTTGCTGTGCTGAACAGGGTGTTCCTCTATACTCAGGACGTTGTTCTCGGGGAATCTCTGGAGTTGCTTAAAGGAAGTCAAGTCACTTGTCATGTTTGATGGGGAACGCCGGATGGCTCTGGAGCCAATGAAGGGGAATCTGGACTCATCTCGAGTTGATTTGGGGTACACCGAACTATTTCATGTTGCTGCGGTGACCTCAGGGTTCCTCTAGACATTTATCAGTGTTCTTGGGGACTCTCTGGAGTTCCATCAAGGAAGTCAAGGCTCCTTTCATGTTTGATGGGGAACACGGAATTGCTCTTCACTCAGTGCAGGGGAATCTGATCTCATCTCTCATCGAGCGGGAAGTCTCATGGATTTTCTCGAGTTGTGGAGGGAACCTGGGTTATATTCTCAAGTGACGATGGGGATGGCCCGTCAAAACTCGTGTTTTTTCAGCTACGTGAGGACTCCTGTCTAGTTGCGATGGACAACTCGGGATTGTCCTCGAGTCTTGGCAGGGCAATAGGGATGCCCCTCGAGGTGAGGCGGGAGACCCAGTGTCCTTTCAAGTTGCCACATGGATACTGGGACTTCTGTCAATTTTCAAGAGGACTCAATCATTGTCTACTTTTGAAGCACTGAACTCCGTGTTCTACTCGTGTTGTCAAAGGGATGTGAGGCCTCCTGTCGAGATGAGGCGGGGAACTAGGGCTTTCTCTAGGGTCTTCATAGGTGATTCAGATATCCCTTCATCTTTTGAGATGAAGGATGAGCCGGCATTCAAGTCACTGCAGGGAATTCCGGCCTTATTTCGAGTCAGGGCATCTCGGTGTCCATTCCACTTGAAGCAGCAAACTCAGGGTGCCTCTCACATACCAAGAGCTGAGAAAAGCCTCCACTTGAGCTGCTTGTGGAAAGTTGGCATTGCTCTTGTTTCAAAGCCAGGGAATCTGCTCTCATCTCGAAATGATTTGGGCTACACGGAGCTTTTCTCGAGTTGCTGTGCTGAACTTGGTGTTGCTCTAGACTTGGGATGGT
This sequence comes from Muntiacus reevesi, assembly GCF_963930625.1. NCBI lineage: Eukaryota > Metazoa > Chordata > Mammalia > Artiodactyla > Cervidae > Muntiacus > Muntiacus reevesi. The sequence goes on along the minus strand of NW_027078026.1, from coordinate 73,016 downwards.
GTTCTCGGGGAATCTTGGAGTTACCCAAAAGAAGTCAAGCCACTTGTGCTCTTTGATGAAGAATGCAGGATTGCTCTGGAGCCAGTGCAGGGGAATCGGGCCTCATCTCGAGTTGTTTTGTGGTACACGGTGCTCTTTCCTATTGTTGCACTGACCTCAGGGTCCCTCTAGACTTCTGACACAGTTCTTGGGGACTATGTGGAGTTTCATCTAGGAAGTCAAGGCTCCTTTCGTTTTTGATGGGGAACATGGACTTGCTCTGCATGCAATGCAGGGGAATCGCGCCTCATCTCATGGCAAGGGGGAATTCTCACGGTTTTCTTGAGCTGTGGCGGGAACCTGAGTTATGTTCTCAAGTTATGTTTGGGATGGCCCTTCAAACTCGTGTTGATTCAGTGACATTAGGACTCCTGTCTAGCTGCAAGGGACAACTCGGGATTCTATTCGAGGCTTGGTAGGGCAATAAGGATGCCTCTCGAGGTGAGGGGGGAGACCCAGGGTCCATTCCAGTTGCCACAGTAATTTGGGGATTCCTATCAATTTTCAAGAGGAGGCAGCCATGCTCTCCTTTTGAAGCATTTAAATCCATGTGCCTCTGGAGTTTTCTAAAGACTGTGAGTCCTCCTGTCGAGATGAGCCGGGGAACTAGGGTTTTCTCTAGGGTCTCCACAGGGGATTCAGACATCACTTCATCATGTGTGATGAAAGACGAGCCTGCATTAAAGTCACTGCAGGGAAATCCAACCTTATTTCGAGTCATGGCATCTGGGTAACCATTCCACTTGATGCAGCAAACTCAGGGTCCCTCTCACATTCCTAGAGCTGAAAGAAGCCTCCTCTTGAGGGGCTTGTGGAAAGTTGGCATTCCTCTTGAGTCGAAGCCAGGGAATCAGCTCTCATCTCGAGATGATTTGGGGTACATGGAACTTTTCTCGAGTTGCTGTGCTGAACTTGGTATTCCTCTTGTCTTGAGACGGTATTCTCAGGTAATCTCTGGAGTTGCCTAAAGGAAGTCAAGCCACTTGTTGTGTTTGATGGGGAATGAGTGATGGCTCTGGAGCTAATGCAGGGGAATCGGGCCTCATCTCGAGTTGATTTGAAGCACACAGTGCACTTTCATGTTGCTGTGGGGTTCTCAGGGTCCCTCTAGACTTTTCAAAGTGTTCCTGGGGACTCTCTGGATTTCCATCAAGGAAGTCAAGGCTCCTTTCGTGTTTTATGGGGAACACAGACTTGCTTTGCATGCAGTGCATGGGAAGCGGGCCTCATCTCGAGTTGATTTCAAGTACACAGTGCATTTTCATGTTGCTGCGGGGACCTCAGGGACCCTCGAAACTTGTGACAGTGTTCCTGGGGACTCTCTGGATTTCCATCAGGGAAGTCAAAGCTCCTTTCGTGTTTGATGGGGAACACAGACTTGCTCTGAACGCAGTGCAGGGGAATCGGGCCTCATCTCGAGTTGTTTTGGAGTACACAGAGCCTTTACATGTTGCTCTGTGTTCCTCTCCAGTTGTCAAAGGGATGTGAGGCCTCCTTTTAAGATGAGGCTGGGAACTAGGGTATTCTCTAGGGTCTCCACAGGGGATTCAGACATCCCTTCATCTTGTGAGATGAGAGATGAGGCTGCATTCAAGCCACTGCAGGGACACCTGGCCTTATTTTGAGTCAGGGCTTCTCAGTGTCCATGCCACTTGAGGCAGCAAACTCAGGGTCCCTCTCACATACCTATAGCTGAGAGAAGCCTCCTCTTTAGGTGTTGTTTAAAGCTGGCATTCCTCTTGAGTCAAAGCCAGGGAATCAGCGCTCATCTCGAGATGATTTGAGGTACACAGAGATGTTTTCTAGTTGCTGTGCTGAACGTGGTGTTCCTCTATACTTAGGACGGTGTTCTCGGGTAAACTCTGGAGTTGCCTAAAGGAAGACAAGCCACTTGTCGTGTTTGATGGGGAATGCTGGATGGCTCTGGAGACCATGCAGGGGAATCAGGCCTCACCTCGTGTTGATTTGAAGTACACGGAGCGCTTTCGTGTTGCTGTGGGGAACTCAATGTCCCTCTATACCAATGACAGTGTTCCTGGGGACTCTTTGGAGTTCCATCAAGGAAGTCAAGGCTCCTTTCGTGTTCATGGGGAACAGGGAATTGCTCTGCCTGCAGTGCAGGGGATTCAGGCCTCATCTCACGGCCAGGTGAAAGCCTCATGGTTTTTCTCGAGTTGCGGCAAGAACCTGGGTTATGTTTTCTAGTTACGACGAGGATGGACCTTCAAAACTTGTGTTGGATCAGCAACGTCAAGATTCCTCTCTAGTTGCGAGGGACACCTCGGAATTCTCCTCGAGGCTTGCATGGGCAATAGGGATGCCTCTCGAAGTGAGGCGAGAGACCCAGGGTTCCTGTCCAGTTGCCACAGGGATATCGTGATTCCTATCAATTTTGAAAAGGAGTCAGGCTTCGTCTCCTTTTGAAGCATTGAACTTCGAATGCCTCTCGAGTTTTCAAAGGGAAGTCAGGCCTCATGTCGAGATAAGGCAGGGAACTAGTGCTTTCTCTAGGGTCTCCACAAGGGATTTAGACATCCCTTCTTTATGTGAGATGAAAGATGAGCCTGCATTCAAGTCAATGCAGGGAAATCCGGCCTTATTTTGAATCAGGGCATCTCGATGTCCATTCCACTTGAAGCAGCAAAATCAGGTTCCCTTTCACATACATATAGCTGAGAGAAGCCTCCTCTTGAGTTGCTTGTGGAACGTTGGCATTCCTCTTGAGTCCAATCCAGGGAATCAGCTCTCATCTTGAGATGATTTGTGGTACACGGAGCTTTTGTCGAGTTGCTGTGCTGAACTTGGTGTTCCTCTAGATATGGGACGGTGCTCTCGGTTAATCTCTGGGGTTGCTAAAAGAAGTCAAGCTACTTGATCTGTTTGATGGGGAATGCACGATGGCTCTGGAGCCAATGGAGGGGAATCCGGCCTCATGTCAAGTTGATTTGTAGTACACGAAGCTCTTATGTGTTGCTGTGGTGGCCTCAGCACCTCTAGACTTGTGAGGTGCTGAAGTCCCCAGTCTTCTTGGGGACTATGTGGAATTTCATCTAGGAAGTCAAGGCTCCTTTAGTGTTTGATGGGGAACTCAGATGTGGTCTGCATGCAATGCAGGGGAATCACACCTCATCTCGAGTCGATTTGGGGTACACGATGCTCTTTTGTGTTGCTGCGGGGACCTCAGGGTCCCGCTAGACTTGTGATAGTGTTCTTGGGGACTTTCTGGAGGTCCATCAAGGAAGTCAAGGCTCCTTTTGTGTTTAATGAGGAACACAGACTTGCTCTGCACGCAGCATTGCAATCGGGCTTCATCTCGCAGCGATGGGGAAGTCTCATGGTTTTTCTTGAGTTTCAGCGGGAATCTGGGGTATGTTCTCGTATTACGGCGGGGATGGCCCTTCAAAACTCATGTTGGTTCAGCGACTTCAGGACTCATGTCTAATTGCCAGGGATACCTCGGGATTCTCCTTGAGGCTTGGCAGGGCAATAGGGACGCCTCTCGAGGTGAGACAGGAGACCCAGACTTCCTTCGCAGTTGCCAGAGGGATATTGGGATCCCTATCAATTTTCAAGGTGAGTCAGGCGTCGTCTCCTTTTGACGCCTTGAACTCTGCACTCCTCTCGAGTTGTCAAAGGGATGTGTGGCCTCCTGTCGAGATGAGTCGGGGAACAAGGGCTTTCTTTAGGGTCTCCACGGGGGATTCAGATATCCCTTCATCTTGTGAGATGAAAGACGAGCCTGCATTCACGTCACTGCAGGGAAATCCGGCCTTTTTTCGAGTCTGGGAATCTCATTGTACATTCCACTTGAGGCAGCAAGCTCAGGGTCCCACTATGATACTTATAGCTGAGAGAAGTCTCCTCTTGAGGTGCTTGTGGAAAGTTGGAATTCCCTTTGAGTCGAGTTCAGCGAATCAGCTCTCATCTCGAGATGATTTGGGGTACATGGAGCTTTTCTCGAGTTGCTCTGCAGAACTTGGTGTTCCTCTGGACTTGGAATGATGTTCTCATGGAATCTCTGGAGTTGCGTAAAGGAGGTCAAGCCACATGTTGTATTTGATGGGGAACGTGTGATGGCTCTGGACCCAATTCAGGTGAATTGGGCCTCATCTCGAGTTGATTTGGGGTACACGAGCTCTTTCATGTTGCTGCGGGGTCCGCAGGGTCCCTCTAGCTTTGTAACAGTGTTCTTGGGGACTCTCTGGAGTTCCATCAAGGAAGTCAAAACTCTTTTCAAGTATGATGGGGAACACACACATGCTCTGCATGCAATGCAGGGGAATCAGACCTCATCTCACGGCGAGGGGGATGTCTCATGGTTTTTCTCGAGTTGCGGTGGGAACCTGGGGTATGTTCTTGAGTTGCGGTGGGGATGGACCTTCAAAACTTGTGTTGGGTCAGCGACGTCAGGACACCTGTCTAGTTGCGAGGGACACCTCGGGATTCTCCTCGGGGCTTGGGAGGGCAATAGGGAAGTCTCTCGAGGTAAAGTGGAGACCCAGGGTCCCTTTCCAGTTGCCACAGAGATATTGAGATTCCTATCAATTTTCAAGAGGAGGCAGGCATCATCTACTTTTGAGGCATTGAACTCCACGTGCCTCTCAAAGTTTCAAAGGGATGTGAGGCCTCCTGTCGAGATGAGGCAGGGAACTTGGGCTTTCTCTAGGGTATCCACAGGGGATTTAGACATCCCTTCGTCTTGTGAGATGATAGACGAGACTGCATTCAAGTCACTGCAGGGAAATCCGGCCTTATTTCGAGTAAGGGCATTTCGGTGTCCATTCCACACGAGGCAGCAAACTCAGGATCCCTCTCACATACCTATAGCTCAGAGTAGCCTCCTCTTGAGGTGCTTGTGGAAAGTTTCCATTCCTCCTGTGTCATAACTCTCATCTCGAAATGTTTTGGGGTACACGGAGCTTTTGTCGAGTTGCTGTGCTGAACTTGGTGTTCCTCTAGATATGGGACGGTGCTCTCGGTGAATCTCTGGGGTTGCCTAAAGGAAGTCAGGCTATTTGCCCTGTTTAATGGGGAATGAGGGATGTCTCTGGAGTCAATGCAGGGGAATCGGGTCTCATCTAGAGTTGATTTGAGTTAAACGAGTTCTTTCGTGCTGCTGCTGTCACTTCAGGGTCCCTGCAGAACTGTGACAGTGTTCTTGGGGACTATGTGGAGTTTCATCTAGGAAGTCAAGGCTCTTTTCGTGTTTGATGGGGAACATGGACTTGCTCTGCATGCAGTGCAGGGGAATCAGGCCTCATCTCGAGTTGATTTGGAGTACATGGAGCGCTTTCATGTTGTTTCGGGGACCTCAGGGTCCCTCTAGACTTGTGAAAGTGTTCCTGGGGACTCTCTGGAGTGCCATCAAGGAAGTCAAGGCTCCTTTCCTGTTTGATGGGGAACACGGACTTGCTCTGCATGCAGTGCAGGGGAATCGGGCCTCATCTCGTGGCGAGGGGAAAGTGTCATTGTTTTTCTCGAGTTGCGGTGGGAACCTGGATTATGTTCTCGTGTTATGACGAGGATGGCCCTTCAAAACTCGGGTTGGATCAGTGATGTCAGGACTCCTGTCTAGTTGCGAGGGACACCTCGGGATTCTCCTCGGGGCTTGGGAGGGCAATAGGGACGCCTCTCAAGGTGAGAGGGGAAACCCAGGTTCCATTTGCAGTGGCCACAGGAATTTTGGGATTCCTATCATTTTTCAAGAAGAGTCAGCCATCGTCTCCTTTTGAAGCATTGAACTCCGTGTGCCTCTCGAGTTTTCACAGGGATGTGAGGTCTCATGTTGGGATGAGGCCAGGAACTAGGGCTTTCTCTAGGGTCACCACAGGGGATTCAGACATCCCTTCATCTCGTGAGATGAAAGACGAGCCTGCATTCAAGTCACTGCAGGGAAATCCAGCCTTATTTCAAGTCAGGACATCTCGGTGTCCATTTCACTTGAGGCCACAAACTCAGGGCCCATCTCACATACATATAACTGAGAGAAGCCTCCTCTTGAGGTACTTGTGGACAGTTGGCATTCCTCTTGAGTTGAATCCAGGGAAGCAGCTCTCAACTCGAGATGATTTGGGGGTACAGGGAGCTTTTCTCGAGTTGCAGTGCTGAACTTTGTGTTCCTTTAGATATTGGACGGTACTCTTGGTGAATCTCTGGAGTTGCCTAAAGGAAGTCAAGCCACTTGTCATGTTTGATGGGGAATGCGAGATGGCTCTGGAGCCAATGCAGGGCAATCGCGCCTCATCTCAAGTTGATTTCATTTACACGAATTCTTTTGTTTTGCTGCGGTGACCTCAGGGTCCCTCTCGACCTCTGGCAGTGTTCTTGGGGACTATGTGGAGTTTCATCTAGGAAGTGAAGCCTCCTTTCATGTTTGATGGGGAACACGGATTTGCTCTGCACTCAGTGCAGGGGAATCGGGCCTCACCTCGCGGCCAGGGGGAAGTCTCATGGTTTATGTTGAGTTGCGGCTGGGACCTAGGGTATGTTCTTGGGTTACGGCGAGGATGGCCCTTCAAAACCCGTGTTGGTTGAGCGGCGACAGGACTCCTGTCTAGTTTTGAAGGACACCTCGGGATTCTCCTCGAGGCTTGGCAGGGCAATAGGGATGCCTCTCGAGGTGAGGTGTTGACCCAGCTTCCCTTTGCAGTTGCCACAGGGATATTGCTATTCCTATCAATTTTCAAGAGGTGTTAGGCATCGTCTCCTTTTGAAGCATTGAACTCCGTGTTCCTCTCGAGTTGTCAAAGGGATGTAAGGCCTCCTGTCGAGATGAGGTGGGGAACTAGGGCTTTCTTTAGGGTCTCCACAGGGGATTCAGACATCTCTTCATCTTGTGAGATGAAAGACGAGCCTGCATTCAAGTCACTGCAGGGAAATCCAGCCTTATTTCGAGTCAGGGCATCTCGGTGTCCATTCCACTTGAGGCAGCAAACTCAGGGTCCCTCTCACATACCTAGAGCTGAGAAAAGCCTCCGCTTGAGCTGCTTGTGGAAAGTTGGCATTCCTCTTGAGTCGAAGCCAGGGAATCAGCTCTCATCTCGAATGTTTTGGGGTACACGGAGCTTTTCTCGAGTTGCTGTGCTGAACTTGGTGTTCCTCTAGACTTGGGACGGTGCTCTCGGGGAATCTCTGGAGTTGCCTAAGGGAAGTCAAGCCACTTGTCTAGTTTGATGAGGAAAGCGGGATTGCTCTGGAGCCAGTGCAGGGGAATCGGGTCTCATCTCGAGTTGATCTGGGTACTCGGAGCACTTTCGTGTTGCTGCGGGGACCTCAGTGTCCCTCTACACTTGCGACAGTGTTCTTGGGGACTCTCTGGAGTTCCATCACGGAAGTCAAGGCTCATATCCTGTTTTATGGGGAACACGGAATTGCTTTACATGCGATGCAGTGGAATTGGGCCTCATCTCACGGCGAGGGTGAATTCTCCTGGGTTTTCTTGAGTTGTGGTGGGGACCTGGGGTATCTTCTCGAGTTACGGCGGGAATGACCCTTCAAAACTCATGTTGTTCAGTGACATCAGGACTCCTGCCTAGATGTTAGGGACACCTCGGTATTCTCATCGAGGCTTGATAGGGCAATAGGGACCCCTCTCAAGGTGAGGCGAGAGACCCAGGGTTCCTGTCCAGTTGCCACAGGGATATTGGGATTCCTATCAATTTTCAAGAGGAGTCAGGAATCGTCTCCTTTTGAGGCATTGACCTCCGCGTGACTCTCGAGTTTTGAAAGGAGTGTGAGGCCTCCTGTTGAGATGATACGTGGAACTAGGGCTTTCTCTAGGGTCTCCACAGGGGATTCAGACATCCCTTCATCTCGTGAGATGAAAGACGAGCTTGCATTCAGGTCACTGCAGGGAAATCCGGCCTTGTCTCGAGTCACGGCATCTCGGTGTCCATTCCACTTGAGGCAGCAAACTCAGGGTCCCTCTCACATACCTATAGCTGAGAGAAGCCTCCTCTTGAGGTGCTTGTGGAAAGTTGGCATTCCTCTTGAGTCAAAGCCAGAGAATCAGCTCTCATCTCGAGATGATTTGCTGTACATGGAGCTTCTCTCTAGTTGCTGTGCTGAACTCGTGTTCCTCTAGACTTGGGATGGTGTTCTCGCGGAATCTCTGGAGTTGCCTAAAGGAAGGCAAGCCACTTGCTGTGTTTGCAGGGGAACGCCTGCTAGCTCTGGAGCCATTGCAGGGGAATCAGGCCTCATCTCAAGTTGATTTGTGGTACATGGAGCTCTTTTGTGTGATTGTGGTGACCTCAGGTCCCTCTAGACTTGTGACAGTGTTCTTGGGGCCTCTCTGGAGTTCCATCAAGGAAGTCAAGGCTCCTTTCTTGTTTGATGGGGAACACGGAATTGGTCTTCACGCAATGCTGGGGAATTGGGGTTCATCTCGTAGCGAGGGGGAAGCCTCATGGTTTTTCTCGAGTTGCAGCGGGCACCTGAGGTATATTCTCCAGTTGATTTTTGGCTGCACCAGACCACTGAGGAAGTTACCTTTTGACTATCCTTGATGACTGTTGTTAAATCCATCAAATTCTTTACATTTAATAGTGGAAACAAATGTGGTTAATGTAAGTTTGAAGTCAAGAATGCCAAATTAATTTGCCTCTCTATCCCTGTGTTCCCCTTCACAGCTAAAATTTTCACCAGAGCACTGGAGAATTCTTTGCTAAATATATATTCCACAAAATGTTATTCTTATGAAATTTTAAAATCTTTAATCAATAACTTTGGTAAATGGTGGACTAAATTAAAAAAAATAAAATATTCGCCTATGCAGCATTTCCTATGTTTATTTAATCATGCAAGTCTTCTTTCTCTTCTCTTTCTCTCTCTCTCTCTTTTTTTTTTTTTTTTTTGCAGGTCTTCTATCTTCAAATGAGCATCTTGGGGTTTAGTGTTCCCCCAAACACCCTATAAAGAGCTACCCTAAGCCAACTTTTCAAGCACAGTTATAAGGTTCTTTTTGGTAGATTCATGTAGCATTTATTAATTAGAGTGGATGAAGACTAACGATGCCTTCTTAACCTTGCCACCATGTTATAAGGAAAGCAAGTCTGGCACATAACTATGAAACATTTACTAAACAGAAATTCATTATTAATAAAACATGCATGCATGCTAAGTTGCTTCAGTTGTGTCCGACTCTTTGCGACTCTACGGACTGTAGCCCACCAGGCTCATCTGTTTATAGGATTCTCCAGGCAAGAATACTGGAGTGGGTTGCCACACCCTCCTCGATCTTCCTGACCCAGAAATCCAATCAGCACCTCTTACATCACCTGCATTGGCAGGTGGGTTCTTTACCACTAGTGCCACCTGGCAAGCCCACAATAATAAAACATAAGGTAAATCTCAATAAAATTCAGATCTCTGCTCTTTTAAATGCACTGATCACAGCCTGCATGAAAGATTCACTCAAGGCAGAACAATACAGGCAGATTTAGGTTCAACTTTTGGACTCAACATCTTTTAGAGATCAAGCCTCAAGTACCATCCCTAAGGTTACTGGCTACACAGTTTGCTAGATTTTATTTCCTGCTCAAAGAATAGAAGGGATTGTCTTAAAACATTTCTGCAACATCAAAAGGCTTGAATAACACTTGTTTCACCAATGACAGTAAAATGAATTAGCACAATTTTATGTCACCTTTTCTATACTGAATATTCTTAAAATCATTTCAGACATTGTTATACACACATTGGGACACGTTTTATAACATCAGTTACCCTAATTTGCATCTTAGAGCAATGTGGTTGTGGTGTGAAATTATGAAAGGGGAGAAGGGAAAGAGCTACCTCATCGAACCATGTTGCCAAATGTGTTCTGTGAACCAACTGCATTAGAATCACCTGTAGTTCTTTCAAAATGAAGATTACTCCAAGTAATTACATGCACACCCTATCTGAGAGTCACTGGCACCGAGAATCAGCCTAAATCTTCTGGAAATGGCTTCAAAATTTTGTATCTCCTGTACTTTTGCAGCCATTTTGTGCCAAAACAAAGGGAATATGATGACAGTAAAGATCGATAAAAATTTTAAAGGGTTACCTACTGGTAGCTAAACTTACATGATTCAAGAATGTCCCACAGTTTTCCTTTTCTGGATGTCACCACCAGGAATAAGAGCCACAAGATTTAATAACTGATGTGGCAATGGGTACCAACCAACCAGAATTGATGCCTTCCAGCCTGCAGGATCAGTGAACTGGCACTTTGTTGTTCCTGTATGTTATCAGCCCACAAATAACCATCGACCTCCCTGGCTGGCATACAGACAACTGCCTATAAGTAGTGGTGGGGTGATTTTTTTCCCTTTTTCTTTATAACTTTTATGTTGTGTTTTCTTTACTGGATTTGCTGTGTACTAACAATCGGTTGGTTGGATAGAGACAGTAGTGTCTTTGAGCCAACTCCTATTGACTTTGTAAAGTCAGTTGTTTGTATCTTTTCCAAACTCTACATTCAGTGATATCACACTGTTGCTTGAACTGGATCACTGTGGGAGTGTTTCTATCAAAGTGAATACTACCAATATGCTTCCCTCTCATAGCTGGTTGTTATACATTTTGCAGCACACCACTGGAGAGAGAGATTATTTTTTTTCACACCACTACTGTAATACATATAAATGTACTAGATATAACATTTATCATTTTAAACATTTTGAGTGTCCAGTTAAGTGGCATTAAGTGTGTTCACACTGTTGTACAACACCATCACCTCCATCTCCAGAATTATTTCATCCTTCCAAACTGAAACCTTGTACCCACTAGACCACAACTCCACAGCCCTGGATAACCACTGCTCTACTTTCTGTCTATGAATTTGTCTATTCCAGGCAGCTCAAAGAAGTGGAATCACACAGTAACTGTCTTCTCATGTCTGACTTCTCTCACGTAGTGTAATGATTTCAAGGAACACCCATGTTCTAGCATGTTTCAGAATTTCATTCCTTTTCAAGGCTGAATAATATTCCATTTTATGTATATACCATATTTTGCATATCTGTTCACATGTTGATAAATATTTAGACTATTTCTATGTAATTTTACTGAGGCGTAATTCACATATAACAAAATTATACATTTTAGGGCACACTGTTTGATGCACTTTGAAAGATGTATATATCCATGCAAACACAATAAAGATACAAAATAGTTCCACCACTCCCACCACGCTAGAAAGCTTCCCCCTCACCTCCTTTTAAAGACTTGGTTATTTGCCTGCACCGGGCCTTAGTCGCCTTGTGGGGCTCCTCCTCACCTAGTATCCGCAGCGCGTGGCCTTAGCTGTGCTGCAGCACGCAGAACCTTGGTTCCCGGAACCCGTGTCCCATGCACTGCAAGGATAATTCTTAACCACTGGACTCTTGGGAAAATCCTTCATCCTTTACCTCTGTCAACATGCCCCAAACTCCCTGTCTCAGGCAACTGCCATTGTGATTTCTATTAATACAGATTTATTCTGCTCGATGGAGAATTTTCAGTAAATAAAATTAGACAGTATCATACTTGATTCGGGCTCAGCTTTTTCACGCAGCATAATGTTTGCAAGACTCATCTGTACTGCTGTGTGTCTCAGTGATTCTTTCCTTTTTGTTGCTGGGCAGCATTCCACTGGCAAGGACTGTGAAGAATCTGAGATTTTATCCTGTTTGCAAGCTAAAAAGTTAGGCTGCCTCGGATTCATGCTTGTACCAGATCAAATATGATTTTTTTGCATGTAAGTTATGCCTCAATAAACTTATACAGGTAAAAACAACCTAAATGTCCACACATAGTAAATCTTGAGTCATAGCTGAGGAACCCTAAGCTTAGAAAACCTCAATCTTTAATAAGAGACTTCAAGAAAATCTGCCCAACCTTTGTTCCTGGAAGGAGACATTATCTTCATCATACTGGACTCCAAAAAATTTGCCTTCTGCTCCAGATGGAGAAATTATATTTTCCAAGGGTATCTACTGTGCAAGTGTTTTTTTTTTTTTTTAAAGAAGATTGTCTGGAGCAAAACTGTCAGCACCTCTATTCATAAGACATGTGGAAACACAAGGGACCCATGGGAATCATGTCCCAGTGTCTGGTGTGTGAATGAAGTGAAGTGAAACTTACTCAGTCATATCTGACCCTTTGTCACCTCATGTGTATACAGCCTGTGGAATTCTTCAGGCCAGAATGCTGGAGTGAGTAGCCTTCCCCTTCTCGAGGGAATCTTCCCAACCCAGGGATCAGATGGAACCCAGGTCTCCCACTTTGCAGGTGGATACATTTGTTTGTGAAAATAATGTTTGTCAAACATTTGTGTGAGAATACATTTGTTTATTCACTCTCCTGTTGATAAATATTTGTTTATTCATCTCCTATTGATGAATGTGATTCACTCTCCTATTGATGAACATGGAGATTGTTTGCACTTTGGGCTATTATGAATAAAGTTGATATGAACATTCTTAGACACATGTTTTGGATCTCTATGTTTTAATTTCTCTAGGGTAAATACCTAGGACTGTAATTGCTAGGCCATATGATAAGTCTATGTTTAACATTATTAAAGCATTGCCTGGTTTCAAAAATAGTCATAATTTTTTTACTTCTGCCATTAGTGTATGAGAGTTCCAGGCGCTCCCCCTCTTTGCCAGTAAATATCAACATTTTATCGAGTCTGCTTTATTATTATTATTTTCTCTCTGTCTTTCACTATATATCTCATCCCCACTCTTTCAGAGAAAGTTGCAGATATGACACCACTTTACCCCTAATGTTTTGAAGTGTGTTTCTTAAAAAAACTTTTATATGACCACAGTACTATTATTAAAGTCAGGAAATTAATATTGATACAATACTGTTATCTAACTTAGAGATTTTATTCAGAATTCACCAACTTTGCACATAAGGGCCTATTTTGCAAAAGAAAATCTGATATTATGTGTCATTTAATTATAATAGCCTTTTGATTCTTAACAGAGTGATTTGTATTAGTTTTTACATTAGAAGCAAATGGCCCTGTGATCTTAATCTCTTTTTAGGCATTATGATCTCCATTTTTATCTTTATTTTTATTTATTTATTTAATCTTTATTTTTAATAAGTTAACTAATTAATTACATAAAGCAATACATTCACATGGCTCAAAATTTTAAAAGCATGAAGTATTCAAAGGGAAAAATCTTTTTTCTACTCTACTCTCAGGTTCCCAATTTGGAGACTCCCCAAATAGAAATTTGTAATCGACCCCTAATTGACTATGTATACTTTTTTTTTTTTACACAAATCTGCTGACTATTGTTTGCCAAACACTTGAGATGGAGGAATTCATTTTCTTTTAAAGCAATGAGGTAATCTGGCAATGATGAGAAAAAGGATTGCTGTAAAGCTACTTCCTCTTTCAAATTAAATTGATCTTAGTCAGATTAAGAAGCTACTTACTACTACCTGTCTCCTTACTTCTCTATCTCCCCCCGTAGGGGACTGTGTCACCAGGACCTAATGCTGAAGCTTGTCACAGGTGAGGGACTTTGTGCAGAGGAAAGAAATAAAAAACTTGATCCACCCAGATGGCTCAAGAAATCCAGATCATCTCTGCCTTTCTCCTCTTGTTCTTATGTTACTTGGGAGAAAGATTCTAGAGGACAGAACTACACAAGGACCGTGTCTAATTTCTGGAGGAAGACCTTCTTTAAGACTCTGGGCTAGGACCCTCTCGGGTCAGTGACAGTGATTCAGGCAAGATTTGCCTTATATTCTGAGAATGGTAACGTGGAAATGGTAAAATAGTCAAGTGTCACAGGCACTGGCAGTGAAGACCCAGGTGTGCAGATGAGTCTTGTCACTTGCCCCTGGGTATGGCTGTTATATTTTCCAAATACAACATATAACCTGAAAGAAACTTTCCCAAATAAGTGAATTTATTTATATTAAAATTTCCAGTAGGATAACCATAATATATAGCTATTTGCAGGTTGTTAATTCATTATTGGAAATCTTCTTATTCTCTTATGACCTACTTGCATTTAAAAAAAAAATGGCTCTACTAGTTTTTTCTTTTTTTAAAGATTATAGTGTAGAAAATTTCACACACAAAAAATAGAACACAAATCTCCATATTCTCTTATCCTCCAGCTCCAAGTTTTCAGCTCAAGGACAAGCTTTTTCTATTTCTGCTCGACCCACCTCACCCCCCAACCCTTCATACAGATGGTTGAAGCAAATCCTAAAGCAAAGCAAAGCAAATCATCTTATACCATCATTTCATCCATAAATGTTTCAGCATGTTTTCTTAAAAGGCAGTGAGTCTTTTAAAAAAATAATTTAAATTCCTTTATCATTATCCACGATTCCTTAATATTATCAAAGATCTAGTGTTCATATTTCCTTGATTGCCATAATATATAATTGAGCTTCTTTGTTTAAATCAGGGTTCTTGGCTGATGTATCACTTAAGATTCTCTGATCTTTATCTTCCTACTCAGTCTCTCTTTTGAGGAGGGTATTTATATTGAAATATAGTTGATTTACTCCCCTGGTGGTTCAGCAGTAAAGAATCCGCCTACAATGCAGGAGACACGGGAGGCTTGGGTTCAATCCCTGGGTCGGGAAGATACCCTGGAGGAGGGCAGGGCAACCCACTCCAGTATTCTTGCCTGGAGAGTCCCATGGAAAGAAGAGCTGGTGTTCTGTAGTCCATAGGGTGGCAAAGAGTCAGACGCGATGGAAGAGACTGAGTATGCATGAGCACATAGCCGATTTATAATGTTACATTTGTTTCAGTTATACAATACAGTGAATCAGTATTTTTACAGATTATACTCCATTTTATTATGAAATAATGACTATTTTTTCTGTGCTGTACAATACATCCTTGGGGTTTATTTACTTCATACATAGTAGTTTTTTAATTTCAATTTTTTAAATTCTGAAAGTATGATAACACATTTACAGGAGACTTGGAAAATACACTGTATATTACAATTATTTTTTAAGGAGATAAATTAAGATTTTTAGTTGGAGTTTTAGTATCAAACTCTCAAAAATTAATAGAATGAATATGTAGAGAAATAGAATGATATACTAGACCTGAAAAACACTATGAACCAATTCAATATAATTAAGATTTATACAATTTTTACACAACAGTAGGACACAAATTCTATTCAAGTTCCCATAGACTGTAAATTGGGAGACTCTGGAACTTATCCAAGGACATAAAACAACGTGCAAAAATTTCATGGTCTTAAAGGTATTGAAATCACACAGGGTCTGTTCTCTTATCACAGTGGAATTACGTTAGAAACCAACATAAAAAGATATTTGAAAATAACCCACATCTTTTCAAGTGCAATGTGACATTTACTAAGAGAGTTACTCAGTCTCTCTCTATTTTCTTGATAAAGGATATAAATCGGAAAATATTTCTTAAAGTTAACCTTTACTGTAGGTAAGCTGCAGTTGCAGGTATGGTGCAAATTCAAACTGAAATAGTATTTAAAAGCATCCATTGGCAGAGTTCTCTAATTTACCATGGCAGATTTGAACTATAATAACTGAATAAGGTAAATCTATTACTTTGCAGACAAAGTATAAATATGTATGTTACACCAGATTACATTAAAATGTCTGTTAGTTTATTTTTCATTACCATTCCTGCTGTCAGTTCCACTTTCTCATTCACCTTAGTTATAGCTTAGTACTTAAAGTATTGAGTGGTCAAAGTTCAAACTTTAGGAGGAATGAAATGGCATTTCTTGGTCTTAAATTCTAATTATGCACCACAGGCTGAATTGTAGCTCTTTTCTCTCAAAATGTGTAGGTTTTCTGTTGATAAATTGGCATCTGTATTAGGGTGCAACCTTAGGGTAACTGACTGCTTACTTTTTAAGTTTTGTTAAACGCATATAGTGTGTTTGTATTTGCTGCATAATTGAGAAGTTTCATTTTTGCCCAAGTATTTTTTATTGTAAAGCTTTTTAGGAATTTGAAATCTTTCATCTTTGGAAAGAAATCTCAAGTTAATATTAAATCTTATTTTCAGTGGTTGAGTACTCAGATCCTGACTGAGGTGGTTTATTTGTAATACACTCTTTGTATCCTTAGGATCCTTAATTTAAAGTATACTGTATTTAATATTTTTAAAACACACAGTGTTTTAAAATACAATGTAATGTTAACTTTTTAATTAACTTCAGTTTTTGGAGTCCTGTATTATTAACTTTAGGTCAGTAGTATAATTTTATACACTATAGAGATTTTGTTGTGTCCTAGCTTTGTATTTTAATGCTTGCTGCGTTCAGTGTAAATGTTTCCTTATCATTTTGTTTTTACCATGAAGATCAGAATTTGTGAGAAAGAGTTAGATGCAAAGGTTAATTGAGCACCTATACATTTGGCTGTTTAATTAAAATTCAGTTCCTCAGTAAACAGTAGTCACATTTTAGATGCTTAGTAGCTTCAGGTGGCAGTGGCTACTGTATTGGACAGCACAAATACAAGAAGAAAATGGCTCTGTCACTGCAGAAAGGTCTTTTGAATAGTGCTGCTTTGCAGTGAGTTAGGTTCTGTCTAGACTCTGGGAATACAGAGATAAACATGACTGACAAGGCAAACACTTAGCTCCTGGTGGGGTTGAGAGATGGCAAACAAATAGCTGATGTCCATCATGTCATCATTAGGAAGAAAGATGAAAGTGGGTAAGAGAGAAGATGTAATGAAACAGTGTGCGGGGAGGTACCTGTTAACTAGGTGGTCAGGAAATGCCTTCTTAATATTTGCATGTCAGTGAATGAAGAGAAGGAGCAAGTCTTGTGAAGACCTGTAGGAAGACCCTTCTAGGCACAGGGAACAGCAAGTGCAAAACCCTGAAGTGAGAACAGATTGGACATACTTGAGGAATGGCAGCAAGGCATGTGCAAGTGAGGTCCTGGGAGAATGGTGGGTGATGAGGGGGGACATGACGGACAGTAGCCACATCATGTGGTACCTTGTGGTCTGTGGTAAAGACTTAGAATTTTAACCTGAGTGTGGTGAAAAGACATTGGAGGGTTTTGAGCAGAGGAGTGGCATGATCTAAATTATGTTTATTTAACTTTAATATGCCAGATTTACAAATAAAACAGTTAAAAACCCCCATGCCCTCATTCTCCAACTCTAGCAAAATGGGCCCAACTGAGATCATTGATCCCATGGATGACCTGTCCTTCCTTTATATATATTATCTCCTTTATCCTTCCCTGTAATATTGTGAAGTAGGATTTGTGTTTTAAAAGATCACCCTGGCTGCCGTGTAGAGAGTTAAGTTTAGGGGGGCAAGAGGAAAAGCATGAGGGCCTTTGGGAGCCTGAGACAGCAGTCTTAAGTGAGAGGTGATGGTGGCTTGGAGTCGAATGGCAGGTGGTGGTTGAAGTGATGAGAAGCAGCCAGATTCTGGTGAAACCAGCAGGAATGCTGGTGTATGTAGTTAAGGAAAGAGGAGCAGGGGTGATGCCTGTACTGTGGTCCAGATGATGATGTGACTGCCCATAGGAGAGTTCAGTTTATTCATGTTAAGTTTAAGATACCTAGTAGAAGTCCAGAGGTTGTCAAGGACACATTTTTAGGTTAAGAAAAAGAGGAAAACCCAGTGAAGGTAACTAAGGAGGTATGCTGCAATAGCTAGCTGTTGATTTATGGTCTGAGTTTGGCCTCCAGGTTTGCTAGAGCTGGAGCTAGCTATTGTAGTGTCTCATGTCCCATATCCCAAGCAACCCCTCAGCCACTGGCAGACTGGAATGATTGGTCCTCTGGATAGTAGGGAATCAGTGTTTCAGGTAGGAGAACACGATACATTGAAGAATACTGCTGAAGAATTTAGACAAACACATTGATTTGTGAAGGTATTAAATGTCTTTAATGAGCAATAGAATTTCTAGAGAATATAGTTACTCTTAAATGGAACACTAAGTAGAAGATTTTCTTGTATACTTTATAAATATTGCATTAGTAGTTCAAAATCAGAATTTTATTAAATTTTACTTTCTCCCTTTTTTTCTCATTTTAAGTAGATGAAATGCATGTAAAAATGAAAGCACCAAAAAGAACTGTGGGTGAAAGTTGGATGGCCTAACAGTTTATTCAGATTTTAAGATTTATTTACATATTATATCATTAGCAAAAGGTGTGTTATAAGGGTAAATTTGTAAGTGAATATTGACAAGTTGTTAAGTTTCTGCTTAAAGTCTTATTTGCTATTTTAAGTTATTGTTTCTTACAGATTTCTAATCTGTGCTTATTTTACTAGGAGTCATGGCTTTGAAAGAATTACCTTACTGATTTCAAACACCATTTTAGGAGTAATTTTCCATATGCCTTAAAAGAAATAACCAAGCAAAAAAAGGAAAGGGACAAATAAAGATATTGCCATTCTCATCCACTGTTTAACCTGACATTTTCAGAAAACAGTCTCACACTGAACTTTGTACACTGCAAGTAGTTGTTATCTAGACTGTGAAGTAAAGATAAAAGCTGTAGTATCTGATCTTAAACAAGTCACTTTAAGCCCTGGACTTCCAATTTTACTTAGTTTTCATTTTTATTTGTAATCTGTGAAGTGAATGTTTTGTGCTAAATGAGTGTCAGTTATCAAATTGTATAGATAAGAATTTAATAAAAATTTGCTTAGAGTGGATAGTTTGTTTGTGAGAGGCACTGTGTAATTACTGAATCTTTGAGAGCATAACATCACTAGTTTCTGCTCTCATTTATATACACAAGGAAGCGTAATGTAACTGTTATCAGTATCCTGATGGAAGAGGGATAATTGAAGAAAAGCAGTTCTCTTTTTTAAAATAAGTGAAAAGAACAAATTGTGGATGAAGTTTCACTGGAAAAGTGTAAGCCTGGAAGTTATTTGAAATGTTTACCTGAAGTAAGAGCAGATAAACGTAAAAACAAATTACCAAATAAAACTTGACAAGCAGATACAGATACTCAAGGTGCAATTCCCCAAATGAGCAAACGCTTGAACAGATTTTAAAGTCTTTGTCAGAAGGTTCTTAAACTTATCAAAAGGAAGAAACTACTTGGAGAATCAGTGAGGCTCTTTGGGCAGAGTTCAGAGGATATGCTCAGAAGTGATAAGTATGTTGTAGGCAGATAAACTTCATTCACTGAAGTTTTCTGGTCTCTCACTGTAAGTAAAGTATTATGACAGATAATTAGATGCCCTAAGGTATATTCTTTGATCTCTTAAGTGATTCATAAATTGCAAAAATCAATACAAAATCTTAAAATTGATAAAAATGTGTGTCAGACTCTAGTCATGAGATGGAAATCATACCAGTGATTTTCACAGAGAATTTAATACAACCGGTTGTTAACTAGGCATTTCCACTTAATAGTGGAAAGACAAAAGGGAACAGCAAGGTCTTGTCGGAAGCCACCACTGCCTCCCGACCGGAGAGCAAAGAGAAGAGGGCAAGTGGCTGGAAAGAAAGGCTGCAGCCCAAACTCAGGCCTCGAGGAAGGGGTTTGCACTCAGCTGGGACTAATGTCTTTGGGATCAGGAGAGGGGCCCAGTGGGGTAAGGGTACAGGGCTCAGCGAAGAGGGTTCTGCTGGCTGGCGCTGGTGTTCTAGGGGCACGGTGATACTGGTTCTGTGTCAGGAAGATACAGACTGGAACCAACTCTGGCTGCTAGAATGAACTGCTGCTGGCCTGAAGAGTGGTTGGGTTGCACTGGTGGCAACAGGAAGCAAAAAATAGGACTAGGAAGCAAACAGAAAGTGCCGCATTTTCCTCCTCCAGCTTTCTGGTCTCAAGTACCCCTTGACTTCCAGGTGGCTCAGTGGTGGAGAGCCCTCCTGCCAGTGCAGGGACAGATTTCAATCCCTGGGTTGGTAAGATCTGCTGGAGAAGGAAATGACTACCCATTCCAGTATTCTTGCCTAGAATATCCCATGGAAAGAGGAGCCTGGCGGGCTGTAGTCCACGGGGTTGCTGAAGAGTCTGACACAGCTTAGTGACTAAACAAAAACAAGCACTTTATTGGCAGAGCCTAACAAGAAGCAAACTGTAAAGGAGAAAATGTGACTCACCCCCAGGATCACAAAGTAAGAGCGTGGAAGGGTAGTTTTAAGGCTGAGAAACAAAAGCTCAATAACTTGCAGGAAGAAAAATGAATCTACATCTTTCACACAAGGCATATTTAAGTGTCATTAGAACTTTATAGTCAAGAAATGCTATAGGAATTAATAGGAGAAGACAGATCCTTGTTAGGATAAACAGACAAGGCAGTGTTGGAGAGTAGTGTTTTAATGTGAATGTGATTTTAGCAGGCAGAAGTGAAGTGAGGGATGATTGCAGTAATGGAAGGAGATATTATAGGGTATGAGAAAGCTATAAAATTGCTTAATGGAGGACATGGGACAGACCTGGATCAAATTGGTTTCTACTGATGACTAACTTTAATGCTGAAAGTCATTTTTTGTCTCTGACTCTCATTTCTCTTTCATCCTTGATCCTTTAGGCATTGAAGACTATTATTGGTTGGATCAAAACCATGTTTTAGGACCATTAATTTAGAGTTTCTGGAGTTGGAGGTGACAGAGAATCAAATATGGAGATACTTTCTTGAGCAAGTAAGTTGTTACTTGCTCCAGATACAGTTTTCTTAACACAGAAGTTTTTAATCAGGTCCATGGATAAGGTTGAGAATATCCTTCAATGCGTGAATATAATTACATGTGATTTTTATGTTGTCAAGGAAGAGGTTTCAGGTGTAATTTTCATCAAAATGAGATTAAATAAAAGGATGTTTGGAATTTGGTAGACCATTAAATGTAAGTAAACTACTCAAAGCATATGGGTGTACTGTCATTATTCACTTTATTGGGCACTTAATATGTTGAAGGCACTTAGGAAAAAGAATGTAGGGTAATAAAAGTATATCAGTATAGTAGGGAGCTGGTCCTGCTCTTTCATGGGGGGCATAGGTCCTAGGGAGGGCTGCCTGCCTAGGTAGTGATTTGTGCTAAGATATAGAAGGTGAAAAAGGAGTTAACGATGAAGACACTGAGGTGGTGAAATTGTGGCATTTTTAACAAAAGTGGATTGACAGTATTACCATAAATTTCCCTAGTGATTTGTTTTGAGGGTCCGCAGGCTGCTCTTGAACTTCCATAAGGAAGCGTGTTGAATATTTCTCAGATAGCCTTTGGAGGCTATCTACTAAATTCACAGATTCAAGTTAGAGGAGCCAATGTGGCCTAAGCTGGTGGTCTTCAATTTTGACCTGATGTCTAGATTTTTTTTAATCTTGGGTTGAACTGTGGCGTTACAAAAGATATTATTTTCATTGTGGTAAGATGTCCATAGCATAAAAATTAGCATTTTAACCATTTTTAAAGTGTACTGATTGGTGGCATTAAGTACATTTCACATTTTTCATGTTACCAGTCTGAAACTCGGTACACATTAAATAACAGCTTCCTATGCTCTTCTCCCTCCAGGTACTGGGAACTGCTATTGCATTTTTCCCCTTTATTAATTTGACTGTTCTGGTACCATGTATCAGTAGAAACTGAAAACACTGTTTTATGTCTGGCTTAACTTCACTTAGCACGATATCTTTAAGGTTTATTCATGTTGTGGCACTACTAGCATTTCATTCCTTTTTTTTTTTTTTTTAAATGGAGTTCATTTTTTAGAGCAATTTTAGATTCATATTAAAATTGAACAGAAAGTACGGAGTCCTCATACACTACTCCTACCCCCATGGATGCACAGCCTCCCTCACGTCAGCGTCCCACACCAGAGTTGTGTATCTGTTGTAAAATACAAACCTCAGTGATACATCATTTACACTGGAGTCCTTGGTTTATGTGAGGGGTCACTCTTCTTGTTGTACAGTCTGAGTTTTGTGTAAAGACATAGTGTCATACGTGGTATTTTCACTGATCCAGAAGCAAGTTGCCCTCCAAATACACATTCTGCATCTATGGATTCAGAAAGCCACAATCCATACACATGATACACCATCTGCAGTTGGTTGAATATGTGGAGGCAGAACGGTATGGAGGGTTAACAGTATTCTTCACCACTATGCATTCACAGTTTAAAAGAACATGCCAGTTTCACTTAAAATTGTTCTTAATTAAGTAAAAAATTACTAATCTTATTAAGTCACAATCCTTGAAAACACGTAATTTTAATATTCTGTGTGGTGAAATGGAAAGTGTGCCTGAAGTATTTTGGCTGCATGCCAAAGAATGATGGTTGTCTCGAGGAAATGCACTTGTCATTCTGTTTGTATTTTCTGCAATGGACATGATTTTAATTTAAATGACTAACTATGCTTATTCAGACTTGGGTATTTGTAGATATTTTCTCAGAAATGAAAAAAATAAGCCTATCAGTTTCAGGAAAATAGTGTCTGTGCTAGAGATAAAATTTGAACTTTCAAGCAAAAATTAATATTTTTGGAGAACTTGTATCCACCATCTGAGTTTTATCTGTATATTCTATTTTTTTGCTCTTCATTTTTTTCATCTCTCTTCATTAGGCTTATTTAGAAGCTGCTAGAGGATTTACACACACACACACAAATACATACATACATACATATATATATATATAATATAAAATGAAGGAGAATATATGTATTCTCCTTTATTTCCAAGGACTGTTTTAACAGAGCACAGTGCTTGAGCTTGGCAGTTTTCTTGTTTGAGCGTACTGACCGTACTGACTGCAACGCTTCGCTCTGTTGGTTCCCACTGCTGTTAGGAAGTCAGCTATGAGTCTGAACTGTTGCTACTTTATAAAAGTTACTTCCCTCCCCACCCCCCCTACCTCCCCCATAAGACTTTGCTCCTTGTCTTTTATTTTCTGCTGTTTGACAATGATGTATCCAGGTGTGGTTTTCTTTTTTATTGATTTTCCTTGGAATTCAGTGAGCTTCTTAAATCTGAGATCTTGAGTGAAGTGTCTAAACACATCTGAAAAATTCTCATCTTTAAAATATTAATGCCATTTTTCTCCTTCCCTTTAAAGACTAATTGATTGTATATAAGACCCACTTACTGAATTTTTTGTTTCTCTTTGTCTCATTCAAACATACATTTGTTGAATTTGTTTTATTTTTATTTTTCAGTTCTAGAGTTTCTGTCCAGTTATTCCAGCACTGTTTGCAGAAAAAGACTCTTGTTTCTCTTTTGGATTGCTTCGGCTCCTTTGTCTGAAATCATCAGTTGACTGTACTTGTAGGCCTGTCTTGGGGCTCTTCCACTGACCTATGTTTGTCTGTTCGTTCACCAGTTCTGTGCTGTCTTGATTACTGTAGTACAGTAAGCCTTGAAATCGAGTGGTGTGAGTCCTCCAACATTGTTCCGCTTTGGTCTTGTGTTGGGTAGTCTAGTGCTTGCCTTTGTGTGTAAACTTCAGAAATCATTTTGTTGATAACTATAAAGTAACTGGCTGGGGTTTTGATTGGAATTGTGTTGAATCTATAGATCTAGTTGGGAAAAATTGTTGCGTTAACTACTGAGATGATGTATAACTGGGATTGTTTTATGTAAGAGCTCTTTTTACTTCCAGTTCACCGTTACTCTGGCAGGGAGCCCTTACAGGTTCAGCTTGAAGTAGGGATAATATACCAGAGTCCCCATGTTTGTCTGGCTCTGGAGTTTGACTTTTCCCTGTGAGGCCTCTGAAAGGTTAGTTCCGTTTTCCAGGCTTTTCGTTGGAATTGGGTATTTGGTTCCACAGCCCGTGGAACCTGAGTACTGTGATCTTGCTTTATTTTGGGGACCCAGCAATTGTTCATCACCTTGTTACCTCTTGAATGCTTTTGAGTTGTTAAAAACTATTTCATCCAGCTTTTAAAGTTATTTTCAGGACGGGAATCAGTTCTAATTTCCTCCTCTATCATTGCTGAAAATGAGTTTCCCCAGTTTCCTGTCTCCCTCATAGAATTGGTGGTCAGTGTATTTAGACTTTAAAATTTTGTGTAAATTCTTGGAGGAGCGGGATGAATTCTCCCAACTTTTGAATGTCTGTTGACACCTTCCAGACAGTAATAGGTAAGTAGATCTTCAAAAGCTCTACCTGTGGTGAATAAATGATGCAGTTGAGTTTTTGTGTGGTCTGGTTAGTATAAAATGTGCCTTGGTTTTGGGCACTGAACAGTTGGGCAAAGAACCTACCAGTAGTTTTGGGTTTGTAGTATAGATTGCTACTCATCTGTCCCAGTTTTCATTCATTCTCTCTCCGTGATAGAATTCCCAGTTTTTTGCTGGGCTGTGCTGTGCTTACTCACTCACTCAGCCAGGTCCCGACTCTCTGCGACACCATGACTGTAGGCCACCAGGCTCCTCTGTCTATGGGGATTCTCCAGGCAAGAATACTGGAGTGAGTTGCCATGCCCTTCTCCAGGGGATCTTCCCAACCCAGGGATGGAACCCAGGGCTCTCACAATGCGGCCATATTCTTTACCAACTGAGGCACCAGGGAAACCCAAGAATACTGAAGTGGGTGGCCTACCCCTTCTCCAGAGGATCTTTCCAACCCAGGAATCGAACTGGGGTCTCCAGCATTGCAGGCGGATTCTTTACCAGCTCAGCTAAAAGCTCACATACATGTATGCATTTAAGCAGACTTCAAATCCAGCTAATTTTTATTCTTGCTATACATCCCCCTTTCTCCTAGTCTGTACCAGCATTGTTTCTTGAGCTTGTCACGTCTTGCCTGTATTGCCCAAGTAGACATACAACTACTTCTTTGTTTAGAGTCTTGTAACTGATATTTTCTTTTTCATCAGCAGAAACGAAAGAACTTTTCAACTATGTTACTCCTGTGCTTGCAGAATTGATTTTAGTGTCCTTAGTTTTCAACTCTTTGTGATCTGGTCCCATTTGTCATTCCTAACCCTACATTTGATACCCTAATAACACCAAATATTAAAAATTTCCCTCCCCTTGTATTTGTGGTTCCTTACGACTGTGTCCTTTCTCATGCCTAATCCAGGGTTAACTTTCTTTTAAAATAAATTAGTTTCAGGTATTTTTTTAGTTTAATCAACTTTACATGTTTCTGAACATGAGAATAAATAGGCTCTGCTGTTGAATGCAGTGTAGCCTGAAATCTACACTGTGTTTATATAGTGTTTATATATCTAGTGGTTTTTATCCTAAGTTGCAAATTTTGTTTTTCTTAAGATAATCTGTTAGAAAAAGTGATTGTAATATGTGAGTCATAAAATTAAATTGTTTCAGAATTGGGCTTATCTAGACCAGTCTCCTGTTTCACATATAAGGAAATTGTGGCCAGGAGAAATTAGTGATTCTGTCAAGTCAAAATTAGTTAGAAGCAGAATCAAGGTCTGTCGTGAGTTTCATCCTAATATAAATATCTGCTTAACGAAAATCTTCAAGTGTGTTGAAGTTTTCAAGTGTTCTTATCCCTGTAGTACATCTAGGATTACCACACCATGTTTCAAGGGCCTGTAGTTCTTGTGTGAATAGCAACTTGGGTAATGAACTGAGCAGTATGCATTCTTAATTTATGCCTTAACAACTCTGATTCTGTAATGAATGGTTTGCTTACAGTCGCTTTAATATACTTACCTTCTTGACAGTTCATTCTGGGAGGAATAGTTAAGTGTTTAAGTGAAACAGGCATGGTAGATACAACACTTAACAGTTATGTGTGTCTTTGTTTTTAGCATCAAGCATTGCACGATTCTCTCGAATAATGTAGATCACCTTTTACTGAATTTAACACTGTCTGATATCATGGTCTCCCTGGCAAATGCCTCAACTTTGCAGAAGGATTCCAGTTGGATAGAAAGGATAAGGAAATTTGTAACAGAAACCCTTGAAGATGGGTCTAGGCTAAACAGTAAGCAGCTGAACAGATTGCTTGGTGTCTCCTGGAGGTTAATGCAGATGCAGTCAGACAGAGGTGGGTGTCAATGCTCTGTCCTTACTTAAGAGAGGGGCTCTTACGCATACTGTTAATGTTGAGCATCTAATTTTGAGTTCATACCTGTCAAACATTTCATAGTCATTTACGTTCGAGCCATAAAAGGTAGCCAGCATAATCATGAAGGAATGTCTGCTTGAACCCTGATGGCTGAGAACACCCCCTTTTCGGTGGGTAGGTCCACTCTGAAGCTGATGGGTAGGTTTTCTACTAGATTACATAGTTGGAGTGAAAGAAGGTAAGTTTTATTAATAGGAAATGACATTGAGCCTAAGGATAAAGAAATACTTTTCTGATCTAGTTTGACTAGAAATTGGTGGATCCTTATCTCTTTACCTTTCTTGTAACTTGAAGTTATGTTGCATTAAGTCAGTTTTTAGTGTGACTTACTAATTCTTTTCATTCAAGCAGAACTTTGCTGTTTGGTTCCTGGCTTATCCACCTTTCTAGTATTGTGGTATTTGTTGTCCTTTCCTAGGTTTGTTGTCTCTTAGGAAAATTTGTACTGTAATCTCCGATTGGTTTGACTTTTTTATTAGGCCATTGATGTAGGATTTTGATGGTAGTCATCAGTTTGTGGCTAAAATCTGCTTCCTCATAGGAACAAGGTGCTTCTGTGCTTTTTAGAAGAATTATGGTGCTGGTGAAGAAACATTTTGACTCACATGCAGCTGTTTTCTCTTGTTTCTTAGAGGCTACAGAGTCTCTCATAAAGGCAGTTTATACATTGTATCAGCAGAGAGGCCTTCTCCTTCCAGTTCCGACTTTGTTACTGAAGTTTTTCAGTAAAAGCTATCAAAAAGAAGAACTGAGATCTTACAGAATGCGGTACAGTTCCTTTGTTATTTTGCTTTTCTTTTTCTTACCAGGTTACTTTGTAATCTGTATGAATAAGATGATAGGGTGATTAAATCTTTGGAGAAAATCTTCTTTTTATCCTTTTTGGTTTTATTATTTTTTTTTTTAAATAAAAAGGCATACATAATAGTTTCAGTAACCTTTATACACATAACTGAGAAGGTAAAAGTCTCTTTGAGCATATATTTCCACTTGTCTGCTTAACAGCTAAAGGACAATTATTGGAACCACATGTAGCAGCCTCAGAATTTTGTTTTGCTTCCCATAAAAATTATGGAGGTTTAACCTCCGGCCCTTAGTGACATATTGGGACACATGGTATAAGAATGAGGGCAGTAGAAGAGGAGAGGTGTACAATAGGTGAAAGAGATTAAAAGGTGCAAACTGAGTTATAAAGTAAATAAGTCATGGGGATATAATATACAGCATAAAGAATATGACCAGTAACTTTTATTAGGACAGGTGGTTACTAGACGTATGGTGACCATTTGCAATGTGTACAGATGTCAGACTATTATGTGATACATACCTGAAACTAACATAATACTGGGTGTCAAAAATGTTTCAATAAATTTTTAAATGGCGGTATCTTAAAGAGCAAAAGTGTCCAGCTTGGTTTGGTGCTGTCTGGTGATGCAGACAACACGAAGAGTAGAACTCAGGAATCAGTCTTAGATGTGGTGAGTTTGAGGTTTACTTGGGATAGTCTGGAAGAGATGTTTGGGTGAAAGATAACGGGATTTGTGGTACCTCAGCATACATAGGTAGTTGTTAGAACATATTCAAGTCTTTACTGTGAGTCAGGTGCTTTTCTTAATTTTTCAGTAATTCTCATACTTTTATGTAGGTACTGTTGGTTTCTGCCTTATAGAAGGAAGCTTAGGTTAAATAAGTTGGTGAGTGTCATGCTGTTAAAGGGCAGCCAGACTGAGACTTAAGTTCAAGTCTGGTAGACTCCAAAGGTTGTGTGTAAATCACTGAACTCTTGGGGGACAGCAAAAGTGATTGCCGTGTCCAAGATGAGACATTAGAGAGTGAGCAAGTATGTGCAAGAATGGAAATAACCCAAGTTTGAAGCCACTTAATGTGGGGGCACCCTATACTGAATGCATAAATGACTTAATATAGTAAAACGGTCATTACAAATTAGTGTAAATAGTTCACAAGCTAAGTAGAGCCTGTGTCCTTTAAGATAAAATTACAATGTACATAGTGCCCCAAACTACATAAACTTTTAAAATACAGTGGGTAAAACCTTAGAGAATACTATAGATGAATATAGTATGCCAGTCATCTTATAGGCTCTCCAATGTTTAAATAAATGTGGTGTATTTCCCTTTTCTTTGATGGCCTTAGATACCGTAGTAAAGTGTTATCACGTTGGTTGGCTGGTTTACCACTGCAGCTTGCACATCTCGGCTCCCGAAATCCTGAGCTTTCAACACAGTTTGTTGACATTATCCATACTGCTGCAGCCCGAGCAAATAAAGAGCTACTCAAAAGTTTACAAGTTACTGCTCTCCGAATCTATGGTAAGAGTGTTGTTTACCTGTGTATGTAATAATCGGTCTACCCCGACTTAAGAACAATGTTTCAAAGGGGAGATCTTTAGGTTTTACTTTTCCTTCAAATTATACATTAATTGTACCATGGTAAAATGAATAAAATATCAAACAGTAAATTCATTTTCAATAGTATTACTTAATACAATAGTTTAAGAAAACTAAAGGTTGTAGATGTCTCTTCAGATCTTAAATTATCTTTTAAGCCACGAAATTCACAAATTCAAAACTGATCAGGTATTTTTATAGAATTCTTTTGAAACTTTGATGGCAAATTTTACTTATTTAATCGTTATTGAGATCTTGTACGGCTTTCATATATTAACGTTTCACTCACCCCTGAAACCTTTTCATTCTTTTAGCAAAAATATCAATAAAAATATACATATATGCATATGTATAATTAGTATTTATTATTAGGACACAGTTTATATACCATAAAATTGGCCATTTTACACTGTGCAATGCATTAATTTTTATCATATTCCCAAGATTGTGCGATAGTCACTATTATCTTATTCCAGAATATTTTTATCACCTCAAAAAGAAACTCTACCATTAGTAGTCCATCCCTATTTCCTCATTTCTTCCTACCTCAGCTCCTGACAACCACTGCTCACCATTTCTGTCTCTCTGTATTTGCCTGTTTTGATCATTTCTCACAGATGACATTGTGTGATGTGGATCTTCTCAGTATGGCTTCCGTCACTTGGCATACTGTTCTTAGGATTTACGAGCATATACGAGTACTGTATTTCTTTTTAATGCTGAGTAACATTCCACTGTTGAATATACACCACTTTATATTTACCCATTTATTAAATGACAAACGTTGGTTTGTGTCTACCTTTTGTGTGTGGTATTTAAAAATCTGTATTTTTCAGTATTGCTTATATATAGGAGTGTGTGTGTATACTCAGATAAGTCTTTGGTTTTAAATTCAGTTCAGTTTAGTTGCTCAGTCGTGTCCAACTCTTTGCAACCCCATGAACTGCAGCATGCCAGACCTCCCTGTCCATCACCAACTCCTGGAGCCCAACTAAACCCATGTCCATGAAGTCGGTGATGCCATCCAAGCATCTCATCCTCTGTT
The DNA here is from genome assembly GCF_963930625.1 of Muntiacus reevesi. Taxonomy (NCBI): domain Eukaryota; kingdom Metazoa; phylum Chordata; class Mammalia; order Artiodactyla; family Cervidae; genus Muntiacus; species Muntiacus reevesi. Next base: position 43,520 of record NW_027078026.1, on the reverse strand, counting down.
GTCCCCTTCTGCTCCTGCCTTCAATCTTTCCCAGCATCGGGATCTTTTCCAACGAGTCAACTCTTTGCATCAGGTGGCCAAAGTATTGGAGTTTCAGCTTCAGCATCAGTCCTTCCAATGAACACCCAGGACTGATCTCCTTTAGGGTGGACAGGTTGGATCTCCTTGCAGTCCAAGGGACTCTTAAGAGTCTTCTCCAACACCACAGTTCAAAAGCATCAATTGTTCTGCGTTCAGCTTTCTTCACAGTCTAACTCTCACATCCATACATGACCACTGGAAAAACCATAGCCTTGACTAGACAGACCTTTGTTGACAAAGTAATGTCTCTGCTTTTTAATATGCTATCTGAGTTGGTCCTAACTTTCCTTCCAAGGAGTAAGCATCTTTTAATTTCATGGCTGCAGTCACCATCTGCAGTGACTTTGGAGCCCAGAAAAATAAAGTCAGCCACTGTTTCCACTGTTTCCCCATCTATTAGCCATGAAGTGATGGGGCCGGATTAGGTTGATATTATAATTGTCCCTGTTTGGCAAAAGTGCTTGTTTTTTTTTTTTTTTTTTTTTTTTTTTTACTGTTTTGCTTTGTTTCTAATACCTTTAACTCCATCAGTTATTATTTCAAATAACACATTTGAATATTATGAAATCGAGTGTTAAATGTTATCTTTAAATAATGATTGTATTTAGTCTTACTCTAGGCAGTACCTTAAGCCATACATATATATATATTTTTCATGTAGTTGATATGTTAGAATTCAACATAGCACAGTGAAAATGGTCAGTCTGCTTTATTAGTTCTTGTTTGTATATCTTTTAAAATTTAACTTGTCTTCCTGCCTCACTAGATCCACAAGAAGGCACAGTGGTGGTTCTGTCAGCAGAGTCTCAGCAGCTTTTGGTCCAGCTTGTGTATTTTCTACCCAGTCTGCCTGCTGACTTGCTTTCTCGGTTAAGCTGCTGCTGTATTATGGGAAGACTCAGTGCAAATTTGGCTGCCATGCTTATCAGGATACTGCACATGAGGTAGCATGCTAAAGTGAGCTGTATTTCAAGTGTATAATCTTCTCCCTCACCCTTCCCCTGTCACTGGCAGTTTATGAACTGACTTTTTAAAATGCCGCCCCTCCCTTCATTTGCTCTTAAAACAGCAGTTAAAACTGTTGATGATACTGGGTAAGAGGAAGGTCACTGGGGCAAGACTGTTCCAGGTGGTTTGCTTAGCGGTTTGCATTGTCATGGTTGCAGTCACTAAATCCATGGGCTGTAGTCCACCAGGCGCCTCTGCCCATGGGATTTTCCAGGCAAGGATACTGGAGTGGGTTGCTGTTTCTTTTTCCAGGGGATCCTCCTGACCCAGGGATTGAATCTTGTTCTGCTACACCACAGGTGGATTCTTTACCGTTGAACCATCAGGTAGAAACATACAGTGATTTGTGTAGGTGCATTGAAACAAGGGTTAAGATTATCAGAAGTGTGTAGCCATAGTAAGGATTCAGTGACGGATGAGAGTGCTGTGTTTTAAAACTTCTGGTGTTATGAAATTGTAATACAGGTCTTTCTTTTTGGAAGGGAGCTCAGTTCAATGTAGGTGGTGAAATAAAAGCTTGCGGACTCAGACAGGGAATCATTAAAATATCTGTGGGTGGGTGGGTGGGTGTGTGTGTGTGTGGCAAAATATACATAACCTAAAACTTCCCATTTTAACCAGTTTTAGGTATACAGTGAGAATTGTTTGGGGCATTAAGTACATTCACACTGTTGTGCGACTGCTACCACTATTCATCTCCAGCACTGTCATCGTTGCAGACTGAAACTCTGTACTGATTATTTCCCCTTCTCCCAGCCCTTGTTTACCACTATTTTGTCTTCATGATTTTGATATATTCATCTGTTAATGGATACTCGGTTGTTCTGCCTTTTGGCTGTTACAAATAATGCAGCTATAAACATTGGTGTGCAGACACCTGTTTGAATCCTTTTAATTCTTTTGGCTGTATACCCAGAAGTAGAATTGCTGAATCATATGTTAATTTTCTGTTTAATTTTTCAAGGAGCTACTTTCCAGAATGTGACTGTGGTGTTTTACTCTCAAAGGTCTTAAAACTAATAATGTTTCATGTTGCTAGTGTTCAAAGTATCCTTTAAAATGTAATGTTTGTATCAGGCATAGTACTTTCATATTCAGCCATTTGTTACTGATTGTGGCTCAAGGCCAGGGTCTGATACAGTTTTAGGCAGGAGTTGAATCTGGGCTGTAGCTGAAAAATTTAAAAACTAGCTTCTTTGTGGCTTCTTGTGCAGACCCTCTGCCCCAATTAAACAGGAGTGGCTCGCTTTATTAGTAGACTTTCTTTAGCTTTGTTTGCCAGTCTCTTCGTACCAGGATAAGACGTATGTTTGAATGTTGTCGCCCAAATTGTGCTTCATAACTGATAATTACTTTTTCCTTTTAGCAAAAGAGAGCTGTTTGCAATATGTTGTCTATATATGAAACCCCTCTTTGTCTAGTTCAGTACTAAATGCCAGGTCTTTAAGAAATACAATTTAACTTAAGTGGTTTTATGACTGTTAACTTCCAGTAGAGGGCACTCATTTCCCATGATAGAACTTGTGGAGGATCTGTTTTGGCATTCATTTAAAAGTGACTTTTGAACACCTCTTAAAATTAATTCTCTTTAGAACTTGTATTTAGTATCTTTTTTGGCATTAATTACGATTGACTTGTGCTCAATAACTTTGGTCAAGGATTTTTTCACAAGTCTTTTTTTACATTTTTTTGTGGGTTTGTGGTGAGTACTGAGAAAATATTAATTTACAAGTAATGGTAATAGAAGTTTATAATCATCAAAAGCAAGTTGTCATGTAGTTAAAAGTGTACCAAGTTAAACTTTGCCTTTTAGCATTTGCACAGAGTCTTAGTAGACTTCTCTTTCTGTAGATGTATTGTCCCTATTCAAACTAATCTCTTTAAAAATTAAAACAAGATGGGGCCTTTTCAACTTTCCCAGGCCAGTGGTATTATCATTGCATCACTTTTCCTAGATTTAGAATTGAAGAATAATGTTCGGTTATTCTTAAGGAATGATGTTCTTCTAAGGAATACCGTTCCTTAGACATCACCTGGGTTATTTCACGTCTTTGGTTTTCCCCTCCGTCCTTGATGGTGACGGTAAACCAGCTAGCTTTCTCACTGTCTCCCACCTGCACCGTTCACCTGAGGCATCCCACTCCTCAGCTCCGTCTGTGCCAAGGACTGTTGGCAGGCTCCTTTTCCTGAAATATTCCTTCAATAATTTCTGATTCTCATCTGCTATATTAATTGGGCTCTGCGGTCTAGTTCACTCTGGGTGTTAGCGTTCTGACACTGTTGTCTCCAGCAGGGGAAGTTCATCGGAGAGCAGGTCACCACCAGACCATCTCCGTTTGTTCAGTGTGTGAAAAACCCATCACCTTAGAGTTGTTGGTGTTTAGTTTGTCTTAAAAACTGTACTTAGAATTGCTGTTCCTGCCTTTTTCACTATTCACTTAGAGGTTTTTTGAGTTTTTCCTCTCCATCTACCTGTGGTGTTCTGCTGACCGTTACTCTTCTTGCCCTCTCTGCCCCTAGTTCATTTACAGCTGGTTTGGGGAACATGAGACATGCATGTGGAAACGTAGTCTATGCTGTTAGATAAAAATACCAGAGAAGGGAGAAATTACTGAGAAATTCAGCCTGGTTTTGAAGCAGGGTGAATATGTGAGCTGGCCTGCCAGGAGCAGGTCTGGTTTGCTTCTGTTGTCCAAGCATAATTGATATAGCATCCCTTCTAGTCTCAGAACTGTTCTGGTGTGGCCAGTATGTGTGGTCATTGTAGTTTTAAGGACAGAGTGATACATTGCTTGTCTTTTGTCCAAACTAGATTTTTAAATGGATTTGCTACTCTTTTTAGCCACTGGACAGCACAGTGTTCACTGGGTATAAGAGGATATTAGCTTCTTTTCTAATCACCCATTTTGTACTCATTTCCATTGAGCATCTCTGACTTTTTATAACCTCTTAGCTTGTGATATTCTCTCCCATAGCCCTTTAAGCAAAGAGAAGTCCTTTAAGTAGAAGTGATTCAGAAAAATGTTGCCATTATTTTTAACTCCCCAACTTTTAAGAATGTTAATAAATACAGTTGTTTCAGTGGTTAAAAAAAAAAAAAAAGTGCTTCTCATTGAATTAGAAACTCCTTATTTTGTCTTGACATTTATTCAGATTTCTATTATAAAAGTTTGTCCCCAAAAAAAAATTTGTCACAAAAAGCTATCCAAAAAGATAGCTTTTTGGATCTGATTATTCTCAGCTTTTTGTTTTTTTGCTGTATTCATGGCTGACATTTGCTGTATTCCTTCTTAGTCTTACCTTGAGGAGAGTTTTTAAAGGTATCACTGGAAACTGATCTCATAGCAGGAACCAGATAATCTTCATTTAATGAGAAGCTGCTTTATGTTTAGCTATTCCCTTAAGTCCACTACCAATACTTTAGCTGCAGTATTGTGACGTAGACTAGTTATAAAGCCTCGCAAAGTATAGGAGTGCATAGTTATTGCAGAGTGGCTTTAAATTGAAGTATTCTTTACCTAGTTAAGATGCTTTGGTTTAGGTAGGAAGCAGGAGCTTGTTTAAACTTAGCTCATTCATATAAACAAGGTAAGACTTTTTTTTTTTTTTTAATGAAGATGAGGTAGTAAATACATAGCAGCTGAACCTACTACTGAAAAGCAGAACTTCACCTTGGCTCCTTGAAACTGAGTTTTGAGTGGTGTGGAAAAATTTTCCAGTTGTACCATATAAGTGGGCTGGTTATGCTTTTCAAGGAAACTTTACATAAACATATGTTAGAAATTATATTTTCCATATTACGATACTTGAACCCCCTTACATGTAAAGATGATACATGCTACGGATTTTTGACTGAGCTCTTAAATTATACTTGTATTCCATAAAGAATAGTCATATATTCTGTGCTTTATTCCTGAGTCTTCAATTTGGTCACTTCTAGTACTAGGTCTCCATTGTTTATTGTAGATCATCATTTTCTGGATGGAAGTCTTCAGTGAAAGAATGGAATGGAAGTGATCAGTTAAACATCAGTAATGAGGACTATTTCAGCTTCTTATTTTCAACACTTACAGGTAACTGCCCTGATCCACCAAGTTAAGGAAAGGAAAAGAACCTAGTATGAAAATTCTCCTGAGATTTACTGTCTTACCTGTTTGGGTCTAAGTTTGGGACCTCACTGCATAGCTTAATAAGATGGGGAACAGAATATCCATTTTAAGCATGTTTAACATGTTTGGTGTGTTAGGAAAAACATCACATTTTAATTAGCCATATTTTGCTTTCCATTGATGTCAGAGAAAAATTAGTAAAATGAGTCTTGATGTGTTAGATTAGTAAGTATTATTACTGTTGTTTTAAATGATCATACTGTCTTTGGTAGTTTTGTTTTGTAACTGGATGATAAAGATGACAGTGTTTGAAATTTTCTGAAGACTTAAAATTAAGAGACTTATTGAAATATGTTGTCAGAATCCAAAAATAGCTTGAAAAGTTCTGATAAGGAGCTGAATGTAGCAAGATAAATATTATATAAAAGAAACAAGTAACAAGTAGACTTGTACATGTTTGTTTGATAGTTTTGGATGTATGCGTTTGAGATGGATGTGAGGGCTTTATGTTTTAATTAGTAGTACCTGTCAAAGGGTTTAGTGGTTTTAGGAAACTCATTAGGAATCAGCCAGGAGTGTGATATGGCTTCCCAACTAGATGATGGCTCTTTAGGGCATGTTCATGGAAGTACAGTGATCTGAAAACATCAAAGCAGGTAGCTAGGGTCAGACCACATTGTGCTCGTATTCTGATCATTCTAAGAGCTGTCTTTCAGGAGGGACTTGGGCAAGTTGTTTGTATAGGTCAGACTAGGTGTGATAGAGGTGGTAAGAGAATCAGAAATCTTATTATATGGAATAGGTAGAAGGAAGTACACAGTAATTGTTGAAGAAATAGACTTAGGGGGGATGGAATAGTTTTAAGACACTTGAAAGGCTATTATGTAAGAATACAGAGTTTGGTATATGTATGAAGGAGCATATTGTTTTTCTTGTTCATTTGCTTTTTTAAACCTGACATTAATTAGAATGATTATGTCTTTCACACTTATTTAAGTATAAAGGTGGCAAAGCCCTCAGTTTAAGGGATATAATATTGTTTCTTGATGTATTACACATTTGATTCAGGTCAAATCTTTGTGTACATAATTATATGAATTTTACTACATCGCTGGCATTTCATTTTTTAAAATAATACATAAAGTACAGAAATTCAGAGAAAATAGCTTGTTAGCTTGAAGAATTTAACTTGAAGATACATGTCTATTTTTTAAAAATTACTTAAGAATGTTACTTGCTTTGTGATTTATTTTAAATTGGATTTCTTTATACTCAAATTAGGGTTTTCAAAAGAGGAACTGACTTGGCTTCAGAGCCTTTGAGGAGTGCCCCATGTCATCCAGACGCAGCTTTCTCCCGTGCTACTTTACCTCACTGACTTGGATCAGTTTTCACACCATTGGGACATAACAGAGGTAATGGTCCATTTGGAAAGGCATGGAAGATTGTTAGAATTCAGTTCATCCACCGCCAATAGTTACTGTGTGCTAGCGTTGCCTTGTGTAAGATGTTTCTAGAGGTTGAGAGCAGTATAAAGCACAGTCCCTGTTCTGAAAGTGCGTGTGACCCTTGGATAGGCGATGTGGATTCCTGAAAGAAGAGTTTTCATAAAGTTATGCCACTAGGATAGAATAAATTAGCAGTTTGAATGATAGAGACACATTTATTTTCTTTTTGCCTAGTATAGGGTAAAAGGAAAAAGAGGAAAGACTTCATGGAAAAGGAAGAATTTTACGTAGATACTGAAGGATTAATAAGAGTTAAGTAGGATTTTGTATCCTTGAAGGTGGGTTTTTCTAAACAGAAATAATTATTTGGAAGCTCCTTTGGTTTTAAAGAATTAGTATGTAGTTTATCAAAGTTACATTTTAAACCCCAAATTTCCCTTAAATTTTAAAGTTCAACTTAACAAATCTTTTTAGATACATATAGTAAGTTTAGGGAATCATTTTAAAAGGAGACTTAAACTATATTGCATCCCTTTTACATACATATTTAAAACTTTAAAAAACTGTTTAAATAACTTAATATATTCACTATTTGGTAAGTAGTTCAGTTTTCAGACAAACCTTCACAAATGTTATGGTAAATCTTAAAACATTTAATAAACTTACAAGCATGGTACATATTAATATCTTAAGTTTCAGTACTATTTATAGTGAAATTCAAATTAAAATTACAAGTCTAGGTTAGCTGTTAATTCTGTTTTAAATTGAAATTATAGGGCTGATATTTTACGCTAATAGTCAGAATTGTTTTACGTTACAAATATATAAATATGTAAAGCATCATAAATACTGGTACTAAGGATTTGAGTCTGTAAGATATTTATATATTAGTTAATGTCTTTTATTTATTTCTTCAGTTTCTTTCCTTGCATTGAAAGGTACTTGCCCAGTAGAATTGTAGTTGTGTCATTCCAAATAATGTTGGTTGGAAGCTTTCTTGCACATTCCGAGGTTGTGTTCTGTGCTAGCATTTTTTTTTTTTTTTTAATGATTCATAAGGTTTTGGTTGGGGCACTGAAGTCCTTGGGAACTTCTTTCCTTGTAACTCGTAATTGCTCGGCCATAGCCTTTCCAAACAAAAGATAACCTTTGTAAGTGTTCTCAACAGGGTCGTCTCTAGAACCTGAATCTGTTTTATTGCTGTACCAATTGATTTTATTCAGCTGATCTATTGACGACTTCTTTGATTCGTTTCCAGAATACTCTTTACATTCTTCCTGTATCTTAGGGCTACACCTTTTGTAGACATTTAACACATTTCTCTCATGGTTTTGTTTGACTGTGATCACAATACTTGGGTCATGCCAGGGACACTTTCTTCTCTGTATCACCTAGTGCCTAACTATGTTCATATATTGGCTTTCAAAAAATAGTGGATTAGAAACAATGAAAACTAAGGAGTTGGGTAACCAACCTGCATATTTAATATCTGGCATTTTATCTTAATCCATAGTACATGCAGAGAGTGAAGCCTTGCACACTGCTGGATTTGAAGGGTTGGGTTTAGTGTCAGTAAGTGTTCTGTAAGCTTGTTTCTGATGTTTCTAAACTACCTCATGCATGGATTGGGGAAAGCGTGGTATGGGGATTGATCAGTGGGCCCCAGATTCCAGACAGAGACTTGTTAAGTGTCTAGTTTGATAACTTGAACAACTCCAATAATCTCTCTCTGACAATTGTAATTTTTCTGAATCACGTCATCTGTGTAAAGACACAGATGTCGTGAAAATGTGATTGGTTATATTTCTGAGTGTACATTGGCAAGAACATGTATTAAACTTCAAGGATGCTGTCTTTGAAATGTTAAGACATAAATTAGGAAAAATCTGAAAGTTTCTTTCTTAGCTTTTGAAGTTAAATGAAGATTCCAGTTCTATTTTCGATAAAATTTGCCTTTAAGTTGGCCTTATCACATGAAATTATTTGAAATATATGTAGTTTTTGACAGCCTTAGTGTAAAAATTGATTTTTTATTATTATTTCATTTGAAAAAGTTACTAGTCAATGGCGTGAGTTTGCTTAGTTTGTTCTATCTGCTTAGTCTGAAGTGTTGTTTTTTTTTTTTTTTAAATCGGACCTTTTTTTTTCTGAGTAGATTTTCTTCACAAAGTATAATTTATTTACTTACCTACTTAACACATTTAAGAATTTACTTATGTATATACGGCAGTATGAGGTCTTCACCATGTACAGGCTTTCTCCAGTTGCAGCAAGTGGGGATTACTATCTGGGGCTGCTCTTCAGCTGTGGGACGCGGGCCCCTCTCTGCGGCGGCTCCTCTTGTTGCAGAGCATGGGCTCGAGGGCTTCGTTAGTTCTGGCACACAGGCTTAGCTGCCCTGTGGAGCCTCCCCAGACCAGGGATTGAACCTGTATCCCCTACTGGGTGGCATATTCTGGACCACTGGACCACTAGGAAAGTCCCACAGGACAGTGTAGAAGAACAGAAGGATAACAGTAAAAGTGTCCGTCCAGTCTCTGTCTGCCAGCCATCCATGTCCCTTCCTTAGTTTCTAAATGTATTCTTTTGGATAACTTCTGTGTCTTCACAAATGATTATATATATATTCTTTTGGCTTCTCCTTTTATAGACACAACATACTCTGATTTGGACCTTGCAGTTTTCATTTAGTATCTTCATGATCATTTCTTCCAAACACTGAAGGAAGAATTGTATGATCTTGCCATTAATGATGGAAATAGTAGTTAAAAGGGAAAAGGAATCTTTGGACAGAGATATCATTCCCAAATGGAAGTGTCTTTTCCAGAGCCAGTGCAAGGTTTTAAGGTTAATTTTAATTGTCATTTATAAAATTTTGAATGGTTTGAAAAGACTACTTTTTAACTAAATTCTGAAGAATAATAATAAAACATTACTCTAGTTTAAGAAATAGAACATTTTTCTTTGTTTTTGAAACCTCTGATTTTATTAACAGTTTTATGTGTGTGACATTTCTGTATAAAATTAGGTAGAAAATACTTCAGTGTAGAAAGTAAGTGTACAAAATCTTGTTAAAATTTTTTATATTTTTAAAAAACTCTCAATTTCCACACTGTAGCAAACTGCCATGCCTGTTCTGGAGTTGTGCACTTATGAAGTCAGGATTCTGATGTACGCAAATTTCAGTTAACACTAGTTGCAAAAGTGAAGACTCCCTGTATATATGTATGTTTGTGTGTCTCTGTTTGTATTTTTGTTTACTTTTGTTTTGAAACAATCTCAGACTTGGAGAAAAATTACAATTGCAGTACAAAGAACTTCTCTTTTCTTAAACTGTTTGACAAAATGCCCATTGTCGATACTTTAGCATACAAGTAGACCGTGTTTTATTGTACCTGCAAATTCAGTTTTTGGAAACTGAAGTTCTGCGGCAGCCCTGCACTGAGGGTGTCCGTCATCTTTCCAGTAGCATTTGCACACTCTGGGTCTCTGTGTCAGTTTGGTGATTCTCGCAGTATTTCACACTTTTTCATTGTTATTTCTTAGAGTGAGCTGTGATCGGTGACTTTTGATAATACTGTTGTCATTGTTTCGGAGTTTGTAATTAATTGTAACCATGAACCGTGCCCACAGGAGATAGTGCAGTGATCTTAGTAAAATATGTGTGTTCTGACTGCCCCACCAGCCAGCCATTCCCTATCTCTCTCCTTCTCCTCAAGTCTCCCTATTCCCTGAGACTCAGCAGTATTGAAATTAGGGCAGTTAATAACCCTGCAGTGGCCTCTGAGTGTATGTGTGTTTGTCACTCAGGTGTATCCAACTCTTTGTGACCCCTGGATTGTAGCTCGCCAGGCTTCTCTGTCCATGGAGTTCTGCAGGTAAGAATACTGGAGTGGGTTGCCATTTCCCTCTCTGGGGGATCCTCCTGACCAAGGGATCAAACCCCAGCCTACTGCATTGGGTCAGATTCTTTACCATCTGAGGCACCAGGTGTTCAAGTGAAAGGCAGAGTTGCGTATCTCTTACTTGAAACCAAAAGCTAGAAATGATTATGAGCTTAGTGAGGAAAGTGTGTTGACAGCCAAGATAGGCTGACAACTAGAACTCTGTGCTGGTTAGTCAAGTTGTGAGTGCAAAAGAAAAGTTCTTGAAAGTAAAAGGGCTATTTCGTGAACACAGGAATAATAAGAAAGTGAAACAACCTTATTGATGATGCGGAAAAAGTTTGAATGACCCTTACGCCAAAGCCAAATCTTGAGCAAACCCTGATGATGATTTAGTCATTAAGTCGCATCTGACTCTCTGCAACCCCATGGACAGTGGCCTGCCAGGCTCCTATGTCTGTGGGATTCTCCAGACAAGAGTACTGGGAGTGGTTGGCATTTCCTTCTCCAGTGGATCTTCATGACACAGGGATTGAACCCGGGTCTCCCGCATTGAGGGCAGATTTACCGACTGAGCTACAAGGGAAGCCTTAAAACTCTCGAAAGTCTCTTCAGTTCTCTGAAGGCTGAGAGAGGTGAGGAAGCTGCAGAAGAGTTTGAAGGTAGCAGAGACTGATTCATGAGGCTTGAGGGAAGAAGCCATACCCCCAACATTTGCTATTAATGCAAATCCAGCACAGGCTGGTTAGGTTGAGTTGAGAAGCAGTGTGGTTTGCAAGTGAACATGCCTCGTTTAGGGAGAGATCAATAGCCATACAGGGAGATATGATTAGAAAGAGGAAGAACATCATATGATGCATTTTACTTATCTGAGGCAGGATTGATGGGGTTCTGCTTGAACAAGAGCCTGAGATCTTCAACAGGTTCACAGGAATAGCTGTCCTCTGGCTTTGGAGTCTCAGTTTCTGTCTCCCCCTCCTGTAGGCCATAGGGTTTTATTCTAGAATTGTGGACCCAGGCAGAGAGACACTTCACTTTTACAGCAGTTGAAGTCACTAGAACAACCTGATATGGCCCTGTCCATTTCTCGGACAGCTGGTTTGGACTCCCTTTTTCTTGCCAGGTCTTTACTGATACTTGATCCCCTGGCTTTACCTGGGGATTTTTCAAGTCTTCCTGTGGTTTAGGGAGGATTTGTTCTCCATACCGTTGGAGTTCTTGTTGAAACCTTCCCAGGTCAAATATATGTTTTAAGAGTGTATTGGCATCCTCGTCAAAAAACAAATCAGAAGTTAAGAATGGACCTCCATACATCATTTCATAAGGAATTAATAATAGTGGCCGTTTGGGGGATGTCCATACCCTCATGAGGGCTATGGGTAGCCTATGTGTCCACTTATTATGTGTTTCTTGACATAGCTTAGCCAGAGCCCTTTTAAGAGTCTGGTTGGCTCTCTCTACATTTCCTGAAGCTTGAGGCCTCCAGGATGAGCGGAGCCGGTATTTTATGCGTAAGCATGCGGCTAGGTTCTGGGATATCGTGGCTGTAAATGAGGGCGCATTGTCACTCTGAAGTGACCGAGGCAGCACACACCTAGGCACTGTCTCCTTCAGCTGAGCTATACAGACTTCTGTAGCTCTCTCTGTCTCAGTAGGGAACGCTTCGATCCATCCTGTAAATGTGTCAATAAAGACTAGCAAATAAGAACACCCTTGGGTCTTTGGCATGGCTGTAAATTCTACTTGCCAGTCCGCTCCTGGGTATGATCCCCGATGTTGGACAGGTGTAATTAGAGGAGGTCTGGTTTTTGGGTTATTTTTTAGACAGGTGTAACAATTTTGTGTGACCTGTTTAACAACCTTAGCTAACTGGGGATGGTAGAGAATAGACTTAAGCAAGATTTCTAGATTATCTCTTCCAAAATGGGTACTCTTATGTAAGGTGTTAGTAATTTTTTAAACCTGAGAATCAGGGAGTATTATTTGGGCCTGATCAGGCTGAAACCACGCATGTGACCCAATCTCCCAGCTCTGCTCAGCATATCGGGAATGTCCCCCTGGGGTAAAATCTGGAGTCAGGGTTTCCTTGGGGAAAAGGGGGCAGATAGCAGTGGCAGAGGTAGCTTCCCCGGCAGCTCGTCCTGCCTCTTGATCAGCTTTCCTATTTCCTTGAGCTTCTTTTTCTTGCCCCTTTTGGTGACTCTTGCAGTGGATGACAGCTAATTTTGCAGGAAGTTTGACTGGTTCCAGGAGCCTAAGAATGAGCTCTTTGTGTTCAATAGGAGACCTTCGGGCACTGAGCATCTCTCTTTCTTTCCAAATTGCTGCATGGGCATGCAGGATGAGGAAAGCATACTTAGAGTCCATATACACATTAATCATCTTTCCTTCGCCTAACTCCAAAGCTCTTGTCAGGGAAAAAGTTCAGCTTTCTGGGCTGAGGTGTCTGGCGGAAGAGACCCACTTTCCTTAGTTTCTTCCAGGCTCGCTACACCATATTCTGCTTTCCTCTCTCCCTTTTCTACAAAACTGCTGCCATATGTGTACCAGTTTTGCTCTGGGTCAGATAAAGGTGTCTCTGATAGGTCCCAGTGAGAAGAGTATAACTCGTCTGTGATTTGTATGCATTGGTGATCCAGAGGGAAATTGGAGGATCTGGCAGTAAGGTTGCTGGATTTAAAGTCTGGCAGACCCTCAACTTTATTTCTGGAGTGTCAAGGAGGAGGGCTTGGTATTGGGTGATCCTTCCCCCTGTCATCCACCTGTCCCCTTTCGTTTCCAAGACTGCTTGCAACCGGTGAGGCATATACACTGTGGTGGGCTGAACCAGGGTCAGCTTAGATGCCTCCTTAACCATAAGAGCGGTGGCTGCTACTGCCCGGAGGCAAGTGGGCCACCCTCTGGCCACCTCATCTAGTTATTTTGAGAGATAAGCCACAGGTTGTAATACGGGCCCCATCATCGGCCCTAACACCCCAAGAGCAGTTCCTGTCCTTCCAGAAACATAGAGTCTAAAAGGCTTCTCCAGGTTGGGGAGGCCTAAAGCTTGGGCTGTAGTGATGGACTCTTTTGGGGCATTAAATGCCACCTTGCAGGTTTCATGCCAGTCGAGTGGCTCTTCCTCTATCCCCCTTAAATTCTCATATAGGGGTCTGGCCAGATTGCCATAATTTGGAATCCAGATCCTGCAAAACCCGGTCCTTCCTAAAAATCCCCCAAGCTGTTGTTTTGTTTGGGGGTACAGGGTATTTAAGATGAGGGATCTCCCCTCGGGGTCAGGCATTCTTTTTCTCTCCGTAATTATAAATCCAAGGGATTTTTCTTGGGTTAAGCTAATCTGAGCCTACTTGGGGGATACTCGATAACCCTATTCATACAGGAAAGTTAACGTTTTAAATAGTGTCCATTTGAGAGCTGGTAAAATCTGGCCTAGCTATGAGCAATTCATCCACATACTGTATAAGACTACCGTTTGTGAAATTAATTCCCTAGTTCTCTCCCCGAGGAAGTCCCGAAGTTATGAGGGCTGTCCCTAAACCCTTGGGGTAGTCGAGTCCAGTCGAGAGTTGTATGGTCTCTCTTGATTCCAAGTCCCGCCACTCAAAAGCAAAGAGATTTTGGGATTCAGGATGGAGAGGAATGCAAAAGAAAGCACCTTGAAGGTCCAAGACTGAGAAGTACTTGGCATTTCCTGGGACTTGGGATAGGAGGGTATATGGGTTTGGGACTATGGGGTGGATGGGAACCACAGCTTCATTAACAGCTCTTAGATCCTGGACGAATCAGTAAAATACATCTGGTTTTTGAACGGGCAAGATTGGGGTGTTGCAGGGGGACTCACAGCTGATTCGAGTTCCAGTATCTCGGTATTTGTTAACTAATGGTCTAAGACCCTCACGAGCCACTGGTTTTAAGGGATATTGTCTTTTCCAGGGCTAGGGAGCATTTGGTCTCAGAGAAATCTTTACTGGTGGAATATTTATGGCTAAACCAGGGCTGGAGACATCCCACACCTGGGGATTGACATCATCTAGACAAGGGACAGACCCCCCTTTTCTACCTCTGACTGTAAATATTCAGACATAGGCAAAGAAAATTATCGACTTCTACCTTTGTGTCCCCAAGTCACTCTGGTTTGGAGGCGAAAGTATTATTCTCACCATGGAAAATTTGGAAGCTTCAAACATGAAAAATTTAAAGAGTCACGCAGAGGCTAGTCACTCTAAGCTAACCCCAAAGACATTTATTGACTGATTTCTAGCTTTACTTCTTTAACCTTTTTTATCTACAGTAATCCTGTGTGTTCCTTTTAGTCAGGGATTCATTTTTAGACTATCCTGACTCTTCCACTACGTTCCAGTTTTGGGTCTGATACACTTACAGATGTGCCAAGTGCTTCCTGAACACTCTAGAACATATTTTATGTTTAAAATACTTCCATGCTTATGTAGTGAGTCAATGATTTTAAGTTTATTTGTTACACATTTCAATGTAAAATCAATGTGTGAACTAACATATTCACGACTTGGAAAAGTTGGCTTTTTTTTGCTGTGTGCTTGAACTCCTCACCCAACCAAAGGTCATGGAGAGGTCTATTGTTTTTCTAAAATGGTTATATTGTTGTTTATTTTCTGGTAATTGAATTAGGGTGTGAGTTGCAAAGCTTGTGTTTCTGTTCATTTCATTCCATCTGTTCGGGTTTCTTTCTCTCTCCTGAGTCAGACAGTAATTTCCCATTGGTTGTTCAGTTACCAAGGTTGGTGTCCATGCATCCGTGCTGGTCTCTCCATACATGCCCGGGTGTCCTGTGAAACACTAAGCTTAATTTATTTGGAAATGACCTAGCTGTTCAATACACTGTCGTCACTCAGTTGAGCAGAGGGAGAGAAATTCAAGTGACAAAACTCCAGAGAAGCTAGTGTCAGAGCGCCCCGGCGTGGCATGCGTGCAGGGGGTTGGGGGGAGGGGGCGGTGCATGGAGCGCGGAGGTCTCAGGTGTCCTCCAACCCTGGGCCTCTCCAGGTCAGCCGCTGCTCAGTGGCCTCCCCCCGCCCCCATCGCTTTGGCTGCTCAGGGCCGGGTGGTATCTGTAGCTGCCCGGCATCCTGCCCGAGGCCCCCCCTGCCCACACGCTGTCTTCCAGTCTCTCTCTGAACCCTCGACTCTTTCTGCCTCTGTCTCACCTGGCGTGGGTGCGTGCGAGTGTCTGTCCGTTTACCTGGCTGTCGCTCGCCTGCTCTCCAGGAAGGTCCTGTGCTGGGCCCGCGGCGTGGGGGCAGGGCGGGCCTCGGTTTGGGGACAAGGTGTGGCTGAGGCACTCCAGGGGGTTTGCACAGCCGGCAGGACGGGCGCCTGGGGCCCCGGCTGGGCTGCCCCTAAGCCCCAGGAGGCTCCGGGGACCGCGGACCCGGGCCGAAGCCCTGCTCTTCCGGAGCCACCTGACCCTGAGCAGCGAACGGGATGGTAGGTGACAGGGGATGAGGGGGCACCGAGATGTCCTCGCTGCTCTGCCCACCCCCCATCCCCCCACCCCAGGTTCCGCAGGCACGCCAGGCCCCGGCCGGCCGTGCCAGACGGGTGCTGGCCTGGGCTCGCGGTGTGCGGAGCGGGGGCGCCCTCCGCTGGCCGCCGAGCTGCAGGCTCTGGCCGGCCGGAGTCCAGTCGCGGGTCGTGCGGCTCAAGTGCAGCGCGCGCCCGCTGGAGAACTGCAGCCCCAGGCCCGACCGGCAGGTCAGATCGCAAGGGAGGCGCAACGCGTGGCTCCTGGGGCGCCTGGCAGCCGCCTCGGTCTAAGGCCATACCACCCTGAACGTGCCCTCTCTCCTGTGATCTGGGAAACTGAGCAGGGTCGGGCATGGTCAGTACTTGGATGGGAGTCCACCTAGTAGTTAGGCGATTTTTTTTGATTTTTTCTGAATTCCTATTTCAGAAAGTTAGAATTGGATGACTTCACACAGTAAAACGAATCATATTTTCATACATAATCTTAAGAATCCAGCAGCTGGTCATTCTTTTTCCTGTCCTAACACAGCTAAGTGGAAATCAGTTGTAGTAAGTTCTACTGACTTAAGACCCTCATCCCTAAGGGAAGATATGTAGGAATACCCATAATATATCTAAATAAACATGAAAGATACAATGATGAGAAAGAAAAAAATTTGTCAGTGACATCTTAGTTGGTATCGGAAACACGATGATTATGAAAGCACAGCCCATAATCAAGTCCAGGCCATGGAAGCCTGTGACTTTCACTGAGTGTTGACTTCCCTTTCAGCTGAGGTCGTAAAAAGTGCTTTGTAAAATTCTGAGGTTTGAAGCACTTGTAACCTCCCAAAGAGACTGCAATCAGAAGGGTTTCTAGAATATCGTGACGCTGTGGTGAGCCCAAGCAATATATACTCCAGAGGATGGAAGACAGACATGTTGGGAAGTGGGGATGACTTCTACTGCACTTAGGGAGGAAGGGCATGTACAAGTGGAGAAGCAACACCTCAGTGATGGAATCTTTAAAGACTCCATACATGGAGAAGGAAATGGCAACCCACTCCAGTATTCTTGCCTGGAAAAATCCATGGGCAGAGTAGTCTGGCGGGCTGAAGTCCACAGGATTCCATGACTGACCGTGTGTGCACGAGGGTGGAGGGAGACGGGTTGGTAGCAAGAAACTTGTAGAAGTAAAAAATAAGAAAAAATATAAAATAAAGACTCGATAAATATGACAACGACTGGTAGGAATAAACCTTCAGAAGTGCCTTCTCAGACCTCCCGTCAGAAGCACAAGCGTAATAAAGACACTGAGTTTTCACGGTCTCACACAAAATTAGACTGGCTTATGACAATGGGCAGAGAGGCTCCTCTAGGACATCGGGGCTGGGATTTACTGGAGGATGCACATCGATTGAGTGCATGGCTGTGTGTTATGGAAATATGTCTTACTGGCAGGGCGAAGGCATCTTCTTGAAGAACACAGCAAATAACACCACAAATTCACGGAACTTGGCTACAATGACAATAGCTGATATCCTGATGGCTACTGCTTGGCAGAGCTGGGATTGCCTCTGCCATTAAGTACCTCAGTGGCCAGCTGTGATAATAGCCATTACTTTCTCACTTAGAATCTTGCCATGTGCACTAGCGCAAGAACAGTGAAAGCTCCCCAGAGAAGCAAGTCAGGCAGACATGCTTCTGTTTTTTCACAGAAGCTGCTTATGACCGGCCCTGCTCACAGACAGATTGCTAATTGCAAATCGATAGACAGTTATGCAGATATTCTTTAGCAACTGAGCCACCAGGGAAGCCCTACTAGCTCAGTTGCTAAAGAATCTGCCTGCAACACAGGAGACCCCGCTTTGAGTCCTGGGTCGGGTAGATCCCCTGGAGAAGGGATAGGCTACCCACTCCATTATTCTGGCGTAGAGAATTCCATGGACTGTGTAGTCCTTGGGGCCGCAAAGATTCAGGCACGACCTGAGCCACTTTCACCTGCACATGCGGAAATCACTTAAAAAAAAAATAAATGTGGTAACAGATCTAGAACCTCTGGCAAGCTCATGAGCGAGTAGTATAAATGTACAGAATCAGCTTTGTCCTGCATAGTTACTACCGTCCTGTATTTGCTTTGAGAGGAGTTGAGCTACTCTTGGTACAGAGGAATGATTCTTTACCAACTGAGCCACAAGGGAAGCCCACTAATCCTGGAATGGGTAGACTATC
Organism: Muntiacus reevesi; assembly: GCF_963930625.1. Lineage (NCBI taxonomy): Eukaryota > Metazoa > Chordata > Mammalia > Artiodactyla > Cervidae > Muntiacus > Muntiacus reevesi. The sequence goes on along the minus strand of NW_027078026.1, from coordinate 25,277 downwards.
CCTTCTCCAGCGGATCTTCCTGACCCAGGAATTGAACCAGGGTCTCCTGCCTGAGTAACACATATTGCGTAAAAATCGGTGAGGGAGCAGAATTAGGGACATTGATTGGTAAAATCAGTTTTCCTTGTCTAGATGGCTAGCGGAGGCGAAAGAAATGTTGGTGTGGATTTAAAAAATTCTTCTGATACTATACAAAAAATTTACTAGTTCTCTGCAGAAGTCTTTAATGAAGCACAGATATTGTCATTAGATTGCTTTGGTCATATCCGTCTTATCCACATTTATTTTTTAAAATCACATAGAGTGGCTTCAATCACTTGAAGAAACGACAAAAGGTTTCTTTGGTCTCCATTCTCTACTGGATCGAGAGAAGGCAGTTGATCAGCATGATGCAGGAGCTCAAGATGTTTTTGGGAAAAACTTGACTAGTCTGTTTAATGATATGGAAGAATGAATTAAGGATGGCAGCACGAAACAGAAGGCCATGCTAGAAGTACACAAGACCTTGTTTGGTAAGTCCAAACATGACTTTTTCTTTCAATTGAAGGATAGTTGCTTTACAGAATTTTGTTGCCAAACATCAACGTGAATGAGCCACAGGTTTACATAGGTCTCCTCCCTCCTGAACCTCTCTCCCGTCTCCTCCTCCCCATTCCACCCCTCTAGCTTGTTGCAGAGCCCCTGTTTGAGTCCCCTGAGTCATACAGCAAATTGCATTGGCATCTCTTTTAACGTATGGTACTATGTTTCCATGTCCTCTGCATTCATCTCACCCTCTCCTTCCTCCCCCCTCCCCGTGTCCATAAGTCTGTTCTCTACATCTGTGACTCCTTGGCTGCCCTGCAAATAATTTCATCAGTACCACCTTTAGTTCAAGCATTTCTTCCCCCCCCCCAAACATTTCTTATTTCTTATTCCACTCTTACTGTCTTTAGTGTGAGACTGATCTCGAAACTGATATGAAAGTATTATTCTCAGCATGGAAAATTTGGAAGATGCAAACATGAAAAATTTAAAAAGTAACGCAGAGGCTAGTCACTCTAGGCTAACCCCTAAAACATTTATTGACTGATTTCTAGTTTCTCTTCTTTAATCTTTTTGATCTACGTAATCCTGTGTATTCCTTTTAGTTAGGGATTCATTTTTAGACTATCCTGACTCTTCCATTAAGTTCCAGTTTGGGGTCTGATACACTTACAGAGTGCCAAGTGCTTCCTGAATACTATAGAACATATTTTATGTTTAAAATACTTCCATGGGTATGTAGTGTGTCAATGATTTTAAGTTTATTTGTTACACATTTCAATGTAAAATCAATGTGTGAACTAACATATTCTCGATTTGGAAAAGGTGGCTTTTTTTGTTGTGTGTAAGAATTCCTCACCGGACCAAAGGTCATGGAGAGGTCTATTGTTTTTCTAAAATGGTTATAGTGTTGTTGTTATTTTCGGTAATTGAATTGGGGTGTGAGTTGCAAAGTTTGTGTTTCTGTTCAATTTTTCCATCTGTTCGGGTTTCTTTCTCTCTCCTGAGTCAGACAGTAATTTCCCATTGGTTGTCCAGTTACCAAGGTTGGTGTCCATGCATCCGTGCTGGTCTCTGCATTCATGTCCGGGTGTCCTGTGAAACACTAAGCTTAATTTATTTGGAAATGACCTAGCTATGCAATATACTGTCATCACTCAGTTGAGCAAAAGGATAGAAATTCAGGTGATCAAACTCCGGAGAAGGTTTCGTCGGAGAGGGGCGTGCGTTCAGGGGGTTGGGTTGGGAGGGGCGCGGACCGCGGATATCTCAGATGCCCTCCCAACCTGGGCCTCTGCAGGCCTGCCTCTGCTCGGCAGCCTCCCCCCGCCCCCATCGCGTTTGCTGCTCAGGGCCGGGTGGTCTCTGAAGCTGCCCGGCATCCTGCCCGAAGCCCCCCCTGCCCACACGCTGTCTTCCGGTGTCTCTCTGAACCCTCATCTCTTTCTGCCTCTGTCTCACCTGACGTGGGTGCGTGCGAGTGCCTGTCCGTGTGCCTGGCTGTCGCTCGTCCGCTCTCTCAGGAAGGTCCTGTGCTGGGCCTGTGGCGTGGGGTCAGGGCCGGCCTCGGTTGGGGGACAGGGTGGGGCTGAGGCACTCCAGGGGGTTTGCACAGCCGGTAGGATGGGCGCCTGGGGCCCCGGCTGGACTGCCCCTAAGCCCGCAGGAAACTCCGGGGACCGCGGCCCCGGGCCGACGCCCCGCTCTTCCGGAGCCACGTGACCCTGAGCAGCGAACGGGATGGTGGGGGGCGGGGGGTGGGGGGGCAACGAGACGTCCTCCCCGCTCAAGCCACCCCCCTCCCCAATCCCCGCCAGAGCTCCCACAGCCTCGCCAGGCCGCTCGGGGTCTGGGAAACGCCCCGGGCCGTGCCAGGCGCGTGCTGGCTGGGGGTGGCGTCGGCTGGTCTCCCAGCTGCAGGGCCTGTCCCGGTTTTTCCCATCAGTTTCAACAGTGACGGTCACCCCACATTGTGAGTCGTCTAGATTTCTCACTGACACCCCTGTTAGGGAGTGGCTTTTTAGAGAGATAGGGAAGGTCACTTGGGGGATGTTAGTCATGAGAGAAAATAAGGGCTCAGGTGGGATTGCAGATGTAATCCAGGTGGTAAATAGAGACAGTTGTTGCTGGTACCAAGACATGAAGTTTTTTTTCCCCCTTTCCCCAAAAGGCCATATTACGACCACATGGGGGCGCTGAGTAACAGCCCATAGCTCGGCTGGAAGGGTGGGCCTTTGATAGTGATACCCTGGGATGGGTTGGACATACCCCCAGCCTTTGTCATTAATGCAGATGCAGCCCGGGCTGCTTAGGTTCAGTTGAGAAGCAGTGTGGTTTGCAAGTGAACATGCCTCGTTTAGGGAGAGATCAATAGCCATACAGGGAGATATGATTAGAAAGAGGAAGACCATAATATGATGCATTTTACTTATCTGAGGCAGGATTGATGGGGTTCTGCTTGAACAAGAGCCTGAGATCTTCAACAGGTTCACAGGAATAGCTGTCCTCTGGCTTTGGAGTCTCAGTTTCTGTCTCCCCCTCCTGTAGGCCATAGGGTTTTATTCTAGAATTGTGGACCCAGGCAGATAGACCCTTCACTTTTACAGCAGTTGAAGTCACTAGAACAACCTGATATGGCCCTGTCCATTTCTCGGACAGCTGGTTTGGTCTCCCTTTTTCTTGCCAGGTCTTTACTGATACTTGATCCCCTGGCTTTACCTGGGGATTTTTCAAGTCTTCCTGTGGTTTGTTCTCCATACCGTTGGAGTTCTTGCGGAAAACTTCCCAGGTCAATTATATGTTTTAAGAGTGTATTGGCATCCTCGTCAAGAAACAAATCCGACGTTAAGAATGGTCGTCCATACATCATTTCATAAGGACTTAACAATAGTGGCCGTTTGGGGGATGTCCGTATCCTCATGAGGGCTAAGGGCAGCATATGTGTCCACTTATTATGTGTTTCTGACAAAGCTTAGCCAGAGCCCTTTTAAGAGTCTGGTTGGCTCTCTCTACCTTTCCTGAAGCTTGAGGCCTCCAGGATGAGCGGAGCTGGTATTTTATGCCTAAGCATGCGGCTAGGTTCTGGGGTATCGTGGCTGTAAGTGAGGGCCCGTTGTCACTCTGAAGTGACCGAGGCAGCCCAAACCTAGGCACTATCTCCTTCAGCAGAGCTTTACAGATTTCTGTAGCTCTCTCTGTTCAGTAGGGAACGCTTCGATCCATCCTGTGAATGTGTCAATAAAGACTAGCAAGTAAGAAAACCCTTGGGTCTTGGGCATGGCTGTAAATTCTAAATGCGGAGCGGCATTGCCAGTCCGCTCCTGGGTATGATCCCCGATGTTGGACAGGTGTAATTAGAGGAGTTCTGGTTTTTGGGTTATTTTTTAGACAGGTGTCACAATTTTGTGTGACTTGTTTAACAACCTTAGCTAACTGTGGATGGGAGAGAATAGGCTTAAGCAAGATTTCTAGATTATCTTTTCCAAAATGGGCGCTCTTATGTAAGGAGTTAGTAATGTTTTAAACCTGAGATCAGGGAGTATTATTTGGGACTGATCAGGCTGAAACCACCCATGTGACCCAATCTCCCAGCCCCACTCAGCATATCGGGAATGTCCCCCTGGGGTAAAATCTTGAGTCAGGGTTTCCTTGGGGAAAAGGGGGCAGATAGCAGTGGCAGAGGTAGCTTCCCCGGCAGCTCGTCCTGCCTCTTGATCAGCTTTCCTATTTCCCTGAGCCTCTTTTTCTTGCCCCTTTTGGTGACTCTTGCAGTGGATGACAGCTAATTTTGCAGGAAGTTTGACTGCCTCCAGGAGCCTGAGAATGAGCTCTTTGTGTTTAATAGCAGAGCTTCGGGCACTGAGAATCCCTCTTTCTTTCCAAAATGCTGCACAGGCATGCAGAATGAGGAAAGCATACTTAGAGTCCATACACACATTAATCCTCTTTCCTTCTCCTAACTCCAAAGCTCTTGTCAGGGCAAAAAGTTCAGCTTTCTGGGCTGAGGTGTCTGGGGGAAGAGACCCACTTTCCTTAGTTTCTTCCAGGCTCGCTACACCATATCCTGCTTTCCTCTCTCCCTTTTCTACAAAACTGCTGCCATCTGTGTGCCAGATTTCCTCTGGGTCAGATAAAGGTGTCTCTGATAGGTCCCGGCGAGAAGAGTATAACTCGTCTGTGATTTGTATGCATTGGTGATCCAGAGGGGAGGTAGGGGGATCTGGCAGTAAGGTTGCTGGATTTAAAGTCTGGCAGACCCTCAACTTTATTTCTGGAGTGTCAAGGAGGAGGGCTTGGTATTGGGTCATCCTTCCCCCTGTCATCCACCTGTCCCCTTTCGTTTCCAAGACTGCTTGCACCCGGTGAGGCGTATACACTGTGGTGGGCTGACCCAGGGTCAGCTTAGATGTCTCCTTTACCATAAGAGCAGTGGCTGCTACTGTCCGGAGGCAAGTGGGCCACCCTCTGGCCACCTCATCTAGTTATTTTGAGAGATAAGCCACAGGTTGTAATACGGGCCCCATCATCTGCTCTAACACCCCAAGAGCAGTTCCTGTCCTTCCAGAAACATAGATTCTGAAAGGCTTCTCCAGTTTGGGGAGGCCTAAATCTGGGGCTGTAGTGATGGACCCTTTTAGGGCATTAAAGGCCACCTTGCAGGTCTCATGCCAGTCGAGTGGCTCTTCCTCTTTCCCCCTTAAATTTTCATATAGGGGTCTGGCCAGATTGCCATAATTAGGAATCCAGATCCTGCAAAACCCGGTCCTTCCTAAAAATCCCCTAAGCTGTTGTTTTGTTTGGGGGTACGGGGTATTTAAGATGAGGGATCTCGCCTCGGGGTAGGCATTCTTTTTCTCTCCGTCATTATAAATCCAAGGTATTTTACTTGGGTTAAGCTAAAATGAGCCTACTTGGGGGATACTCGATAACCCTTTTCATACAGGAAAGTGAGCGTTTTAAATAGTGTCCATTTGAGAGCTGGTAAAATCTGGCCTAGCTATGAGCAAGTCGTACACATACTATATTAGACTACTGTTTGTTAAAGTTAATTCCCTTATTTCTTTCCCCGAGGAAGTCCCGAAGATAGGAGGGCTGTCCCTAAACCCTTGGGGTAGTCGAGTCCAGTCGAGAGTTGTATGGTCTCTCTTGTTTCCAAGTCCCGCCACTCAAAAGCAAAGAGTTTTTGGGATTCAGGATGGAGAGGAATGCAAAAGAAATCACCTTGAAGGTCCAAGACTGAGAAGTACTTGGCATTTCCTGGGACTTGGGATAGGAGGGTATATGGGTTTGGGACTATGGGGTGGATGGGAACCACAGCTTCATTAACAGCTCTTAGATCCTGGACGAATCGGTAAGATCCATCTGGTTTTTGAACGGGCAAGATTGGGGTGTTGCAGGGGGACTCACAGCTGATTCGAGTTCCAGTATCTTGGTATTTGTTAACTAATGGTTTAAGACCCTCAAGAGCTACTGGTTTTAAGGGATATTGTCTTTTCCAGGGCTAGGGAGCATTTGGTCTCAGAGAAATCTTTACTGGTGGAACATTTATGGCTAGACCAGGGCTGGAGACATCCCACACCTGGGGATTGACATCATCTAGACAAGGGACAGACTCCTCCTTTTCTACCTCTGACTGTAAATATTCAGACAGAGGCAAAGAAAATTATCGACTTCTACCTTTGTGTCCCCAAGTCACTCTGGTTTGGAGGCGAAAGTATTATTCTCAAAATGGAAAATTTGGAAGCTGCAAACATGAAAAATTTAAAGAGTCACGCAGAGGCTAGTCACTCTAAGCTAACCCCTAAGACATTTATTGACTGATTTCTAGCTTCTCTTCTTTAACCTTTTTTATCTACAGTAATCCTGTGTGTTCCTTTTAGTTAGGGATTCATTTCTAGACTATCCTGACTCGTCCACTACGTTCCAGTTTTGGGTCTGATACACTTAGAGATGTGCCAAGTGCTTCCTGAATACTATAGAACATATTTTATATTTAAAATACTTCCATGCTTATGTAGTGAGTCAATGATTTTAAGTTTATTTGTTACACATTTCAATGTAAAAGTCAATGTGTGAACTAACATATTCACGACTTGGAAAAGTTGGCTTTTTTTTGCTGTGTGTTTGAACTCCTCACCCGACCAAAGGTCATGGAGAGGTCTATTGTTTTTGTATAATGGTTATAGTGTTGTTTATTTTCTGGTAATTGAATTAGGGTGTGAGTTGCAAAGCCTGTGCTTCTTTTCATTTCATTCCATCTGTTCCGGTTTCTTTCTCTCTCCTGAGTCAGACAGTAATTTCCCATTGGTTGTCCAGTTACCAAGGTTGGTGTACATGCATCCGTGCTGGTCTCTCCAAACATGTCCGGGTGTCCTGTGAAACACTAAGCTTAATTTATTTGGAAATGACCTAGCTGTTCAATACACTGTCATCACTCAGTTGAGCAGAGGGAGAGAAATTCAAGTGACAAAACTCCAGAGAAGCTAGTGTCAGAGCGCCCCGGCGTGGCATGCGTGCAGGGGGTTGGGGGGAGGGGGGCGGGGCGCGGAGCGAGGAGATCTCAGGTGTCCTCCCACCCTGGGCCTCTCCAGGCCCGCCGATGCTCAGTGGCCTCCCCCCGCCCCCATCGCTTTGGCTGCTCAGGGCCGGGTGGTCTCTGCAGCTGCCCGGCAACTTGCCCGAGACCCCCCTGCCCACACGCTGTCTTCCAGTCTCTTTGTGAACCCTCGACTCTTTCTGCCTCTGTCTCACCTTGCGTGGGTGCGTGCGAGTGCCTGTCCGTGTGCCTGGCTGTCGCTCGTCCGCTCTCTCAGGAAGGTCCTGTGCTGGGCCCGTGGCGTGGGGGCAGGGCGGGCCTCGGTTTGGGGACAGGGCGGGGCTGAGGCACTCCAGGGGGTTTGCACAGCCTGCAGGATGGGCGCCTGGGGCCCGGGCTGGGCTGCCCCTAAGCCTGCAGGAGGCTCTGTGGACCGCGGCCCCGGGCCGACGCCCCGCTCGTCCGGAGCCACCTGACCCTGTGCAGCGAACGGGATGGTGGGGGGCGGGGGGTGGGGGGGAACCGAGACATCCTCCCCGCTCAAGCCACCCCCCTCCCCAACCCCCGCCAGAGCTCCCGCAGCCTTGCCAGGCCGCTTGGGGTCCGGGAAGCGCCCCGGGCCGGGCCAGGCGCGTGCTGGCCGGGGGTGGCGTCGGCTGGTCTCCCAGCTGCAGGGCCTGTCCCGGTTTTTCCCATCAGTTTCAACAGTGACGTTCACCCCACATTGTGAGTCGTCTAGATTTCTCACTGACACCCCTGTTAAGGAGTGGCTTTTTAGAGAGATAGGGAAGTTCACTTGGGGGATGTTAGTCATGAGAGAAAATAAGGGCTCAGGTGGGATTGCAGATGTCATCCAGGGGGTAAATAGAGACAGTTGTTGCTGGTACCAAGACATGAAGTTTTTTTTCCCCCTTTCCCCAAAAGGCCATATTACGACCACATGGGTGCGCTGAGTAACAGCCCATAGCTCGGCTGGAAGGGTGGGCCTTTGATAGTGATACCCTGGGATGGGTTGGACATACCCCCAACCTTTGTCATTAATGCAGATGCAGCCCGGGCTGCTTAGGTTCAGTTGAGAAGCAGTGTGGTTTGCAAGTGAACATGCCTCGTTTAGGGAGAGATCAATAGCCATACAGGGAGATATGATTAGAAAGAGGAAGAACATCATATGATGCATTTTACTTATCTGAGGCAGGATTGATGGGGTTCTGCTTGAACAAGAGCCTGAGATCTTCAACAGGTTCACAGGAATAGCTGTCCTCTGGCTTTGGAGTCTCAGTTTCTGTCTCCCCCTCCTGTAGGCCATAGGGTTTTATTCTAGAATTGTGGACCCAGGCAGATAGACCCTTCACTTTTACAGCAGTTGAAGTCACTAGAACAACCTGATATGGCCCTGTCCATTTCTCGGACAGCTGGTTTGGACTCCCTTTTTCTTGCCAGGTCTTTACTGATACTTGATCCCCTGGCTTTACCTGGGGATTTTTCAAGTCTTCCTGTGGTTTGTTCTCCATACCGTTGGAGTTCTTGCTGAAACTTTCCCAGGTCAATTATATGTTTTAAGAGTGTATTGGCATCCTCGTCAAAAAACAAATCAGAAGTTAAGAATGGTCGTCCATACATCATTTCATAAGGACTTAACAATAGTGGCCGTTTGGGGGATGTCCGTAGCCTCATGAGGGCTATGGGCAGCATATGTGTCCACTTATTATGTGTTTCTGACAAAGCTTAGCCAGAGCCCTTTTAAGAGTCTGGTTGGCTCTCTCTACCTTTCCTGAAGCTTGAGGCCTCCAGGTTGAGCGGAGCTGGTATTTTATGCCTAAGCATGTGGCTAGGTTCTGGGGTATCATGGCTGTAAGTTAGGGCCCGTTGTCACTCTGAAGTGACCGAGGCAGCCCAAACCTAGGCACTATCTCCTTCAGCAGAGCTTTACAGACTTCTGTAGCTCTCTCTGTCTCAGTAGGAAACGCTTCGATCCATCCTGTGAATGTGTCAATAAAGACTAGCAAGTAAGAAAACCCTTGGGTCTTGGGCATGGCTGTAAATTCTACTTGCCAGTCCACTCCTGGGTATGATCCCCGATGAAGGACAGGTGTAATTAGAGGAGGTCTGGTTTTTGGGTTATTTTTTAGACAGGTGTCACAATTTTGTGTGACCTGTTTAACAACCTTAGCTAACTGGGGATGGGAGAGAATAGGCTTAAGCAAGATTTCTAGATTATCTTTTCCAAAATGGGCGCTCTTATGTAAGGAGTTAGTAATGTTTTAAACCTGAGAATCAGGGAGTATTATTTGGGCCTGATCAGGCTGAAACCACCCATGTGACCCAATCTCCCAGCCCCGCTCAGCATATCGGGAATGTCCCCCTGGGGTAAAATCTGGAGTCAGGGTTTCCTTGGGGAAAAGGGGGCAGATAGCAGTGGCAGAGGTAGCTTCCCCGGCAGCTCGTCCTGCCTCTTGATCAGCTTTCCTATTTCCCTGAGCCTCTTTTTCTTGCCCCTTTTGGTGACTCTTGCAGTGGATGACAGCTAATTTTGCAGGAAGTTTGACTGCCTCCAGGAGCCTGAGAATGAGCTCTTTGTGTTTAATAGCAGAGCTTCGGGCACTGAGCATCCCTCTTTCTTTCCAAATTGCTGCACGGGCATGCAGAATGAGGAAAGCATACTTAGAGTCCATACACACATTAATCCTCTTTCCTTCTCCTAACTCCAAAGCACTTGTCAGGGCAAAAAGTTCAGCTTTCTGGGCTGAGGTGTCTGGGGGAAGAGACCCACTTTCCTTAGTTGCTTCCAGGCTCACTACAGCATATCCTGCTTTCCTCTCTCCCTTTTCTTCAAAACTGCTGCCATCTGTGTGCCAGTTTTCCTCTGGGTCAGATAAAGGTGTCTCTGATAGGTCCCGGCGAGAAGAGTATAACTCGTCTGTGATTTGTATGCATTGGTGATCCAGAGGGGAGGTAGGGGGATCTGGCAGTAAGGTTGCTGGATTTAAAGTCTGGCAGACCCTCAACTTTATTTCTGGAGTGTCAAGGAGGAGGGCTTGGTATTGGGTCATCCTTCCCCCTGTCATCCACCTGTCCCCTTTCGTTTCCAAGACTGCTTGCACCCGGTGAGGCGTATACACTGTGGTGGGCTGACCCAGGGTCAGCTTAGATGCCTCCTTAACCATAAGAGCGATGACTGCTACTGCCCGGAGGCAAGTGGGCCACCCTCTGGCCACCTCATCTAGTTATTTTGAGAGATAAGCCACAGGTTGTCATACGGGCCCCATCATCTGCTCTAACACCCCAAGAGCAGTTCCTGTCCTTCCAGAAACATAGAGTCTAAAAGGCTTCTCCAGGTTGGGGAGGCCTAAAGCTGGGGCTGTAGTGATGGACTCTTTTAGGGCATTAAAGGCCACCTTGCAGGTCTCATGCCAGTCGAGTGGCTCTTCGTCTTTCCCCCTTAAATTTTCATATAGGGGTCTGGCCAGATTGCCATAATTAGGAATCCAGATCCTGCAAAACCCGGTCCTTCCTAAAAATCCCCTAAGCTGTTGTTTTGTTTGGGGGTACGGGGTATTTAAGATGAGGGATCTCGCCTCGGGGTAGGCATTCTTTTTCTCTCCGTCATTATAAATCCAAGGTATTTTACTTGGGTTAAGCTAAAATGAGCCTACTTGGGGGATACTCGATAACCCTTTTCATACAGGAAAGTGAGCGTTTTAAATAGTGTCCATTTGAGAGCTGGTAAAATCTGGCCTAGCTATGAGCAAGTCATCCACATACTGTATTAGACTACTGTTTGTTAATGTTAATTCCCTTAGTTCTCTCCCCGAGGAAGTCCCGAAGATATGAGGGCTGTCCCTAAACCCTTGGGGTAGTCGAGTCCAGTCGAGAGTTGTATGGTCTCTCTTGTTTCCAAGTCCCGCCACTCAAAAGCAAAGAGTTTTTGGGATTCAGGATGGAGAGGAATGCAAAAGACAGCATATTGAAGGTCCAAGACTGAGAAGTACTTGGCATTTCCTGGGACTTGGGATAGGAGGGTATATGGGTTTGGGACTATGGGGTGGATGGGAACCACAGCTTCATTAACAGCTCTTAGATCCTGGACGAATCGGTAAGATCCATCTGGTTTTTGAACGGGCAAGATTGGGGTGTTGCAGGGGGACTCACAGCTGATTCGAGTTCCAGTATCTCGGTATTTGTTAACTAATGGTTTAAGACCCTCAAGAGCTACTGGTTTTAAGGGATATTGTCTTTTCCAGGGCTAGGGAGCATTTGGTCTCAGAGAAATCTTTACTGGTGGAACATTTATGGCTAAACCAGGGCTGGAGACATCCCACACCTGGGGATTGACATCATCTAGACAAGGGACAGACTCCTCCTTTTCTACCTCTGACTGTAAATATTCAGACATAGGCAAAGAAAATTATCGACTTCTACCTTTGTGTCCCCAAGTCACTCTGGTTTGGAGGAGAAAGTATTATCCTCACCATGGAAAATTTGGAAGCTGTTAACATGAAAAATTTAAAGAGTCACGCAGAGGCTAGTCACTCTAAGCTAACCCCTAAGACATTTATTGACTGATTTCTAGCTTCTCTTCTTTAAACTTTTTTATCTACAGTAATCCTGTGTTTTCCTTTTAGTTAAGGATTCATTTTTAGACTATCCTGACTCTTCCACTACGTTCCAGTTTTGGGTCTGATTCACTTACAGATGTGCCAAGTGCTTCCTGAATACTATAGAACACATTTTATGTTTAAAATACTTCCATGCTTATGTAGTGAGTCAATGATTTTAAGTTTATTTGTTACACATTTCAATGTAAATGTCAATGTGTGAACTAACATAATCACGACTTGGAAAAGTTGGCTTTTTTTTGCTGTGTGTTTGATCTCCTCACCCACCCAAAGGTCATGGAGAGGTCTATTGTTTTTCTAAAATGGTTATAGTGTTGTTTATTTTCTGGTAATTGAATTAGGGTTGAGTTGCAAAGCTTGTGTTTCTTTTCATTTCATTCCATCTGTTCGGGTTTCTTTCTCTCTCCTGAGTCAGACACTAATTTCCCATTGGTTGTCCAGTTACCAAGGTTGGTGTCCATGCATCCGTGCTGGTCTCTCCATACATGTCCGGGTGTCCTGTGAAACACTAAGCTTAATTTATTTGGAAATGACCTAGCTGTTCAATACACTGTCATCACTCAGTTGAGCAGAGGGAGAGAAATTCAAGTGACAAAACTCCAGAGAAGCTAGTGTCAGAGCGTCCAGGCGTGGCATGCGTGCAGGGGGTTGGGGGGAGGGGGGCGGGGAGCGGAGCGCGGAGATCTCAGGTGTCCTCCCACCCTGGGCCTCTCCAGGCTCGCCGCTGCTCAGTGGCCTCCCCCCGCCCCCATCGCTTTGGCTGCTCAGGGCCGGGTGGTCTCTGCAGCTGCCCGGCATCCTGCCCGAGGCCACCCCTGCCCACACGCTGTCTTCCAGTCTCTCTCTGAACGCTCGACTCTTTCTGCCTCTGTCTCACCTGGCTTGGGTGCGTGCGAGTGCCTGTCCGTGTGCCTGGCTGTCGCTCGTCCGCTCTCTCAGGAAGGTCCTGTGCTGGGCCCGTGGCGTGGGGGCAGGGCGGGCCTTGGTTTGGGTACAGGGAGGGGCTGAGGCACTCCAGGGGGTTTGCACAGCCGGCAGGATGGGCGCCTGGGGCCCCGGCTGGGCTGCCCCTAAGCCTGCAGGAGGCTCCGGGGACCGCGGCCCCGGGCCGAAGCCCCGATCTTCCGGAGCCACGTGACCCTGAGCTGCGAACGGGATGGTGGGGGGCGGGGGGTGGGGGGCTACCGAGACCTCCTCCCCGCTCAAGCCACCCCCCTCCCCAACCGCCGCCAGAGATCCCACAGCATCGCCAGGCCCCTCGGGTTCCGGGAAGCGCCCCGGGCCGGGCCAGGCGCGTGCTGGCCGGGTGTGGCGTCGGCTGGTCTCCCAGCTGCAGGGCCTGTCCCGGTTTTTCCAATCAGTTTCAACAGTGACGGTCACCCCACATTGTGAGTCTTCTAGATTTCTCACTGACACCCCTGTTAGGGAGTGGCTTTTTAGAGAGATAGGGAAGGTCACTTGGGGGATGTTAGTCATGAGAGAAAATATGGGCTCAGGTGGGATTGCAGATGTCATCCAGGGGGTAAATAGAGACAGTTGTTGCTGGTACCAAGACATGAAGTTTTTTTTTCCCCTTTCCCCAAAAGGCCATATTACGACCACATGGGGGCACTGAGTAACAGCCCATAGCTCGGCTGGAAGGGTGGGCCTTTGATAGTGATACCCTGGGATTGGTTGGACATACCCCCAACCTTTGTCATTAATGCAGATGCAGCCCAGGCTACTTAGGTTCAGATGAGAAGCAGTGTGGTTTGCAAGTGAACATGCCTCGTTTAGGGAGAGATCAATAGCCATACAGGGAGATATGATTAGAAAGAGGAAGAACATCATATGATGCATTTTACTTATCTGAGGCAGGATTGATGGGGTTCTGCTTGAACAAGAGCCTGAGATCTTCAACAGGTTCACAGGAATAGCTGTCCTCTGGCTTTGGAGTCTCAGTTTCTGTCTCCACCTCCTGTAGGCTATAGGGTTTTATTCTAGAATTGTGGACCCAGGCAGATAGACCCTTCACTTTTACAGCAGTTGAAGTCACTAGAACAACCTGATATGGCCCTGTCCATTTCTCGGACAGCTGGTTTGGACTCCCTTTTTCTTGCCAGGTCTTTACTGATACTTGATCCCCTGGCTTTACCTGGGGATTTTTCAAGTCTTCCTGTGGTTTGTTCTCCATACCGTTGGAGTTCTTGCTGAAACCTTCCCAGGTCAATTATATGTTTTAAGAGTGTATTGGCATCCTCGTCAGGAAACAAATCAGAAGTTAAGAATGGTCGTCCATACATCATTTCATAAGGACTTAACAATAGTGGCCGTTTGGGGGATGTCCGTATCCTCATGAGGGCTATGGGCAGCATATGTGTCCACTTAGTATGTGTTTCTGACATAGCTTAGCCAGAGCCCTTTTAAGAGTCTGGTTGGCTCTCTCTACCTTTCCTGAAGCTTGAGGCCTCCAGGATGAGCGGAGCTGGAATTTAATGCCTAAGCATGTGGCTAGGTTCTGGGGTATCGTGGCTGTAATTTAGGGCCCGTTGTCACTCTGAAGTGACCGAGGCAGCCCAAACGTAGGCACTATCTCCTTCAGCAGAGCTTTACAGACTTCTGTAGCTCTCTCAGTCTCAGTAGGGAACGCTTCGATCCATCCTGTGAATGTGTCAATAAAGACTAGCAAGTAAGAAAACCCTTGGTCTTGGGCATGGCTGTAAATTCTACTTGCCAGTCTCCTCCTGGGTATGATCCCCGATGTTGGACAGGTATAATTAGAGGAAGTCTGGTTTTTGGGTTATTTTTTAGACAGGTGTCACAATTTTGTGTGACCTGTTTAACAACCTTAGCTAACTGGGGATGGGAGAGAATAGGCTTAAGCAAGATTTCTAGATTATCTTTTCCAAAATGGGCGCTCTTATGTAAGGAGTTAGTAATGTTTTAAACCTGAGAATCAGGGAGTATTATTTGGGCCTGATCAGGCTGAAACCACCCATGTGACCCAATCTCCCAGCCCCGCTCAGCATATCGGGAATGTCCCCCTGGGGTAAAATCTGGAGTCAGGGTTTCCTTGGGGAAAAGGGGGCAGATAGCAGTGGCAGAGGTAGCTTCCCCAGCAGCTCGTCCTGCCTCTTGATCAGCTTTCCTATTTCCCTGAGCCTCTTTTTCTTGCCCCTTTTGGTGACTCTTGCAGTGGATGACAGCTAATTTTGCAGGAAGTTTGACTGCCTCCAGGAGCCTGAGAATGAGCTCTTTGTGTTTAATAGCAGAGCTTCGGGCACTGAGCATCCCTCTTTCTTTCCAAATTGCTGCACGGGCATGCAGAATGAGGAAAGCATACTTAGAGTCCATACACACATTAATCCTCTTTCCTTCTCCTAACTCCAAAGCTCTTGTCAGGGAAAAATTTCAGCTTTCTGGGCTGAGGTGTCTGGGGAAAGAGACCCACTTTCCTTAGTTGCTTCCAGGCTCACTACAGCATATCCTGCTTTCCTCTCTCCCTTTTCTACAAAACTGCTACCATCTGTGTGCCAGTTTTCCTCTGGGTCAGATAAAGGTGTCTCTGATAGGTCCCGGCGAGAAGAGTATAACTCGTCTGTGATTTGTATGCATTGGTGATCCAGAGGGGAGGTAGGGGGATCTGGCAGTAAGGTTGCTGGATTTAAAGTCTGGCAGACCCTCAACTTTATTTCTTGAGTGTCAAGGAGGAGGGCTTGGTATTGGGTGATCCTTCCCCCTGTCATTCACCTGTCCCCTTTCGTTTCCAAGACTGCTTGCACCCGGTGTGGCGTATACACTGTGGTGGGCTGACCCAGGGTCAGCTTAGATGCCTCCTTAACCATGAGAGCGGTGGCTCCTACTGCCCGGAGGCAAGTGGGCCGCCCTCTGGCCACCTCATCTAGTTATTTTGAGAGATAAGCCACAGGTTGTAATACGGGCCCCATCATCTGCCCTAACACCCCAAGTGCAGTTCCTGTCCTTCCAGAAACATAGAGTCTAAAAGGCTTCTCCAGGTTGGGGAGGCCTAAACCTGGGGCTGTAGTGATGGACTCTTTTAGGGCATTAAAGGCCACCTTGCAGGTCTCATGCCAGTCGAGTGTCTCTTCCTCTCTTCCTCTTTCCCCCTTAAATTCTCATATAGGGGTCTGGCCAGATTGCCATAATTTGGAATCCAGATCCTGCAAAACCCGGTCCTTCCTAAAAATCCCCTAAGCTGTTGTTTTGTTTGGGGGTACGGGTATTTAAGATGAGGGATCTCCCCTCGGGGTCAGGCATTCTTTTTCTCTCCGTAATTATAAATCCAAGGTATTTTACTTGGGTTAAGCTAATCTGAGCCTACTTGGGGGATACTCGATAACCCTTTTCATACAGGAAAGTTAGCGTTTTAAATAGTGTCCATTTGAGAGCTGGTAAAATCTGGCCTAGCTATGAGCAAGTCATCCACATACTGTATTAGACTACTGTTTGTTAAAGTTAATTCCCTTAGTTCTCTCCCCGAGGAAGTCCCGAAGATATGAGGGCTGTCCCTAAACCCTTGGGGTAGTCGAATTCAGTCGAAAGTTGTATGGACTCTCTTGTTTCCAAGTCCCGCCACTCAAAAGCAAAGAGTTTTTGGGATTCAGGATGGAGAGGAATGCAAAAGAAAGCACCTTGAAGGTCCAAGACTGAGAAGTACTTGGGATTTCCTGGGACTTGGGATAGGAGGGTATATGGGTTTGGGACTATGGGGTGGATGGGAACCACAGCTTCATTAACAGCTCTTAGATCCTGGACGAATCGGTAAGATCCATCTGGTTTTTGAACGGGCAAGATTGGGGTGTTGCAGGGGGACTCACAGCTGATTCGAGTTCCAGTATCTCGGTATTTGTTAACTAATGGTTAAAGACCCTCAAGAGGTACTGGTTCTAAGGGATATTGACTTTTCCAGGGCTAGGGAGCATTTGGTCTCAGAGAAATCTTTACTGGTGGAACATTTATGGCTAAACCAGGGCTGGAGACATCCCACACCTGGGGATTGACATCATCTAGACAAGGGACAGACTCCTCCTTTTCTACCTCTGACTGTAAATATTCAGACAGAGGCAAAGAAAATTATCGACTTCTACCTTTGTGTCCCCAAGTCACTCTGGTTTGGAGGCGAAAGTATTATTCTCAAAATGGAAAATTTGGAAGCTGCAAACATGAAAAATTTAAAGAGTCACGCAGAGGCTAGTCACTCTAAGCTAACCCCTAAGACATTTATTGACTGATTTCTAGCTTCTCTTCTTTAACATTTTTTATCTACAGTAATCCTGTGTGTCCTTTTTGGTTAGGGATTCACTTTTAGACTATCCTGACTCTTCCACTACGTTCCAGTTTTGGGTCTGATACATTTAGAGATGTGCCAAGTGCTTCCTGAATACTATAGAACATATTTTATATTTAAAATACTTCCATGCTTATGTAGTGATTCAATGATTTTAAGTTTATTTGTTACACATTTCAATGTAAAAGTCAATGTGTGAACTAACATATTCACGACTTGGAAAAGTTGGCTTTTTTTTGGTATGTGTTTGAAATCCTCACCGGACCAAAGGTCATGGAGAGGTCTATTGTTTTTCTAAAATGGTTATAGTGTTGTTTATTTTCTGGTAATTGAATTAGGGTGTGAGTTGCAAAGCCCGTGTTTCTGTTCATTTCATTCCATCTGTTCGGGTTTCTTTCTCTCTCCTGAGTCAGACAGTAATTTCCCATTGGTTGTCCAGTTACCAAGGTTGGTGTCCATGCATCCGTGCTGGTCTCTCCATACATGTCCGGGTGTCCTGTGAAACACTAAGCTTTATTTATTTGGAAAAGACCTAGCTGTTCAATACAGTGTCATCACTCAGTTGAGCAGAGGGAGAGAAATTCAAGTGACAAAACTCCAGAGAAGCTAGTGTCAGAGCGCCCAGGCGTGGCATGCGTGCAGGGGGTTGGGGGGAAGGGGGCGGGGCGCGGAGCGCGGAGATCTCAGGTGTCCTCCCACCCTGGGCCGCTCCAGGCCCGCCGCTGCTCAGTGGCCTCCCCCCGACACCATCACTTTGGCTGCTCAGGGAGGGTGGTCTCTGCAGCTGCCCGGCATCCTGCCCGAAGCCCCCACCTGCCCACACGCTGTCTTCCAGTCTCTCTCTGAACACTCGACTCTTTCTGCCTCTGTCTCACCTGGCGTCGTGCGTGCGAGTGCCTGGCCGTGTGCCTGGCTGTCGCTCGTCCGCTGTCTCAGGAAGGTCCTGTGCTGGGCCCGTGGCGTGCCGGCAGGGCGGGCCTTGCTTTGGAGAAAGGGCGGGGCTTAGGCACTCCAGGGGGTTTGCACAGCCGGCAGGATTGGCTCCTGGGGCCCCGGCTGGGCTGCTCTTAAGCCCGCAGGAGGCTCTGGGGACCGCGGCCCCGGGCCAACACCCCGCTCCTCCGGAGCCACGTGACCCTGAACAGCGAAAGGGATGGTGGGGGGCGGGGGGTTGGTGGGCAACGATACGTCCTCCCCGCTCAAGCCACCCCCCTCCCCAACCCCCGCCAGAGCTCCCGCAGCCTCGCCAGGCCGCTCGGGGTCCGGCAAGCGCCCCGGGCCGGGCCAGGCGGGTGCTGGCCGGGGGTGGTGTCGGCTGGTCTCCCAGCTGCAGGTCCAGTCCCAGTTTTTCCTATCAGTTTCAACAGTGACGTTCACCCCACATTGTGAGTCGTCTAGATTTCTCACTGACACCCCTGTTAGGGAGTGGCTTTTTAGAGAGATAGGGAAGGTCACTTGGGGGATGTTAGTCATGAGAGAAAATAAGGGCTCAGGTGGGATTGCAGATGTCATCCAGGGGGTAAATAGAGACAGTTGTTGCTGGTACCAAGACATGAAGTTTTTTTTCCCCCTTTCCCCAAAAGGCCATATTACGACCACATGGGGGCGCTGAGTAACAGCCCATAGCTCGGCTGGAAGGGTGGGCCTTTGATAGTGATACCCTGGGATGGGTTGGACATACCCCCAACCTTTGTCATTAATGCAGATGCAGCCCGGGCTGCTTAGGTTGAGTTGAGAAGCAGTGTGGTTTGCAAGTGAACATGCCTCGTTTAGGGAGAGATCAATAGCCATACAGGGAGATATGATTAGAAAGAGGAAGAACATCATATGATGCATTTTACTTATCTGAGGCAGGATTGATGGGCTTCTGCTTGAACAAGAGCCTGAGATCTTCAACAGGTTCACAGGAATAGCTGTCCTCTGGCTTTGGAGTCTCAGTTTCTGTCTCCCCCTCCTGTAGGCCATAGGGTTTTATTCTAGAATTGTGGACCCAAGCAGATAGACCCTTCACTTTTACAGCAGTTGAAGTCACTAGAACAACCTGATATGGCCCTGTCCATTTCTCGGACAGCTGGTTTGGACTCCCTTTTTCTTGCCAGGTCTTTACTGATACTTGATCCCCTGGCTTTACCTGGGGATTTTTCAAGTCTTCCTGTGGTTTGTTCTCCATACCGTTGGAGTTCTTGCTGAAACCTTCCCAGGTCAATTATATGTTTTAAGAGTGTATTGGCATCCTCGTCAAGAAACAAATCAGAAGTTAAGAATGGTCGTCCATACATCATTTCATAAGGACTTAACAATAGTGGCCGTTTGGGGGATGTCCGTATCCTCATGAGGGCTATGGGCAGCATATGTGTCCACTTAGTATGTGTTTCTGACATAGCTTAGCCAGAGCCCTTTTAAGAGTCTGGTTGGCTCTCTCTACCTTTCCTGAAGCTTGAGGCCTCCAGGATGAGCGGAGCTGATATTTTATGCCTAAGCATGTGGCTAGGTTCTGGGGTATCGTGGCTGTAAGTGAGGGCCCGTTGTCACTCTGAAGTGACCGAGGCAGCCCAAACCTAGGCACTATCTCCTTCAGCAGAGCTTTACAGACTTCTGTAGCTCTCTCAGTCTCATTAGGGAACCCTTCGATCCATCCTGTGAATGTGTCTATAAAGACTAGCAAGTAAGAAAACACTTGGGTCTTGGGCATGGCTGTAAATTCTAGTTGCCAGTCCGCTCCTGGGTATGATCCCCGATGTTGGACAGGTGTAATTAGAGGAGGTCTGGTTTTTGGGTTATTTTTTAGACAGGTGTCACAATTTTGTGTGACCTGTTTAACAACTTTAGCTAACTGGGGATGGGAGAGAATAGGCTTAAGCAAGATTTCTAGATTATCTTTTCCAAAATGGGCGCTCTTATGTAGGGAGTTAATAATGTTTTAAACCTGAGAATCAGGGAGTATTATTTGGGACTGATCAGGCTGAAACCACCCATGTGACCCAATCTCCCAGCCCTGCTCAGCATATCGGGAATGTCCCCCTGGGGTAAAATCTGGAGTCAGGGTTTCCTTGGGGAAAAGGGGGCAGATAGCAGTGGCAGAGGTAGCTTCCCCGGCAGCTCGTCCTGCCTCTTGATCAGCTTTCCTATTTCCCTGAGCCTCTTTTTCTTGCCCCTTTTGGTGACTCTTGCAGTGGATGACAGCTAATTTTGCAGGAAGTTTGACTGCCTCCAGGAGCCTGAGAATGAGCTCTTTGTGTTTAATAGCAGAGCGTCGGGCACTGAGCATCCCTCTTTCTTTCCAAATTGCTGCACGGGCATGCAGAATGAAGAAAGCATACTTAGAGTCCATACACACATTAATCCTCTCTCCTTCTCCTAACTCCAAAGCTCTTGTCAGGGCAAAAAGTTCAGCTTTCTGGGCTGAGGTGTCTGGGGGAAGAGACCCACTTTCCTTAGTTTCTTCCAGGCTCGCTACAGCATATCCTGCTTTCCTCTCTCCCTTTTCTACAAAACTGCTGCCCTCTGTGTGCCAGTTTTCCTCTGGGTCAGATAAAGGTGTCTCTGATAGGTCCCGGCGAGAAGAGTATAACTCTTCTGTGATTTGTATGCATTGGTGATCCAGAGGGGAGGTAGGGGGATCTGGCAGTAAGGTTGCTGGATTTAAAGTCTGGCAGACCGTCAACTTTATTTCTGGAGTGTCAAGGAGGAGGACTTGGTATTGAGTGAAGCTTCCCCCTGTCATTCACCTGTCCCCTTTCGTTTCCAAAACTGCTTCCACCCGGTGAGGCGTATACACTGTAGTGGGCTGACCCAGGGTCAGCTTAGATGCCTCCTTAACCATAAGAGCGGTGGCTGCTACTGCCTGGAGGCAAGTGGGCAACCCTCTGGCCACCTCATCTAGTTATTTTGAGAGATAAGCCACAGGTTGTAATACGGGCCCCATCATCTGCCCTAACACCCCAAGAGCAGTTCCTGTCCTTCCAGAAACATAGAGTCTAAAAGGCTTCTCCAGGTTGGGGAGGCCTAAAGCTGGGGCTGTAGTGATGGACTCTTTTAGGGCATTAAAGGCCACCTTGCAGGTCTCATGCCAGTCGAGTGGCTCTTCCTCTTTCCCCCTTAAATTTTCATATAGGGGTCTGGCCAGATTGCCATAATTAGGAATCCAGATCCTGCAAAACCCGGTCCTTCCTAAAAATCCCCTAAGCTGTTGTTTTGTTTGGGGGTACGGATTATTTAAGATGAGGGATCTCCCCTCGGGGTCAGGCATTCTTTTTCTCTCCGTAATTATAAATCCAAGGTATTTTACTTGGGTTAAGCTAATCTGAGCCTACTTAGGGGATACTCGATAACCCTTTTCATACAGGAAAGTGAGCGTTTTAAATAGTGTCCATTTGAGAGCTGGTAAAATCTGGCCTAGCTATGAGCAAGTCATCCACATACTGTATTAGACTACTGTTTGTTAAAGTTAATTCCCTTAGTTCTCTCCCCGAGGAAGTCCCGAAGATATGAGGGCTGTCCCTAAACCCTTGGGGTAGTCGAGTCCAGTCGAGAGTTGTATGGACTCTCTTGTTTCCAAGTCCCGCCACTCAAAAGCAAAGAGTTTTTGGGACTCAGGATGGAGAGGAATGCAAAAGAAAGCACCTTGAAGGTCCAAGACTGAGAAGTACTTGGGATTTCCTGGGACTTGGGATAGGAGGGTATATGGGTTTGGGACTATGGGGTGGATGGGAACCACAGCTTCATTAACAGCTCTTAGATCCTGGACGAATCGGTAAGATCCATCTTGTTTTTGAACGGGCAAGATTGGGGTGTTGCAGGGGGACTCACAGCTGATTCGAGTTCCAGTATCTTGGTATTTGTTAACTAATGGTCTAAGACCCTCAAGAGCTTCTGGTTTTAAGGGATATTGTCTTTTCCAGGGCTAGGGAGCATTTGGTCTCAGAGAAATCTTTACTGGTGGAACATTTATGGCTAAACCAGTGCTGGAGACATCCCACACCTGGGGATTGACATCATCTAGACAAGGGACAGACTCCTCCTTTTCTACCTCTGACTGTAAATATTCAGACATAGGCAAAGAAAATTATCGACTTCTACCTTTGTGTCCCCAAGTCACTCTGGTTTGGAGGCGAAAGTATTATCCTCACCATGGAAAATTTGGAAGCTGCAAACATGAAAAATTTAAAGATTCACGCAGAGGCTAGTCACTCTAAGCTAACCCCAAAGACATTTATTGACTGATTTCTAGCTTCTCTTCTTTAACCTTTTTTATCTACAGTAATCCTGTGTGTTCCTTTTAGTTAGGGATTCATTTTTAGACTATCCTGACTCTTCCACTACGTTCCAGTTTTGGGTCTGATACACTTAGAGATGTGCCAAGTGCTTCCTGAACACTATAGAACATATTTTATGTTTAAAATACTTCCATGCTAATGTAGTGAATCAATGATTTTAAATTTATTTGTTACACATTTCAATGTAAAAGTCAATGTGTGAACTAACCAAGTCACAACTTGGAAATGTTGGCTTTTTTTTTTGGTGTGTGTTTGAACTCCTCACCCGACCAAAGGTCATGGAGAGGTCTATTGTTTTTCTAAAATGGTTATAGTGTTGTTTATTTTCTGGTAATGGAATTAGGGTGTGAGTTGCAAAGCCTGTGTTTCCCTTCATTTCATTCCATCTGTTCGGGTTTCTTTCTCTCTCCTGAGTCAGACAGTAATTTCCCATTGGTTGTCCAGTTACAAAGGTTGGTGTCCATGCATCCGTGCTGGTCTCTCCATACATGCCCGGGTGTCCTGTGAAACACTAAGCTTAATTTATTTGGAAATGACCTAGCTGTTCAATACAGTGTCATCACTCAGTTGAACAGAGGGAGAGAAATTCAAGTGACAAAACTCCAGAGAAGCTAGTGTCAGAGCGCCCAGGCGTGGCATGCGTGCAGGGGGTTGGGGGAAGGGGGGCGGGGAGCAGAGCGCGGAGATCTCAGGTGTCCTCCCACCCTGGGCCTCTCCAGGCCCGCCGATGCTCAGTGGCCTCCCCCCGCCCCCATCGCTTTGGCTGCTCAGGGCCGGGTGGTCTCTCCAGCTGCCCGGCATCCTGCCCGAGGCCCCCCCTGCCCACACGCTGTCTTCCAGTCTCTCTCTGAACCCTCGACTCTTTCTGCCTCTGTCTCACCTGGCGTGGGTGCGTGCGAGTGCCTGTCCGTGTGCCTGGCTGTCGCTCGTCCGCTCTCTCAGGAAGGTCCTGTGCTGGGCCCGTGGCGTGGGGTCAGGGCGGGCCTTGGTTTGGGGACAGGGCGGGGCTGAGGCACTCCAGGGGGTTTGCACAGCCGGCAGGATAGGAGCCTGGGGCCCCGGCTGGGCTGCCCCTAAGCTCCAGGAGGCTCCGGGGACAGAAGACCCGGGCCGAAGCCCCGCTTGTCCGGAGCCACCTGACCCTGAGCAGCGAACGGGATGGTGGGTGACAGGGGGTGAGGGGTCACCGAGATGTCCTCGCTGATCTCCCCAACCCCCCTCCCCCCACCCCAGGTTCCGCAGGCACGCCAAGCCCCGGCCGGCCGGGCCAGACTGGTGCTGGCCTGGGCTCGCGGTGTGCGGAGCGGGGGCGCCCTCCGCTGGCCGCCGAGCTGCAGGCTCTGGCCGGCCGGAGTCCAGTCGCGGGTCGTGCGGCTCAAGTGCTGCGCGAGCCCGCTCGAGAAATGCAGCCCCAGGCCCGACCGGCAGGTCATTCCGCAAGGGAGGCGCAACGCGGGGCTCTTGCAGCGCCTGGCAGCCGCCCCGGTCTAAGGCCATACCACCCTGAACGTGCCCTCTCTCCTCTGATCTGGGAAACTGAGCAGGGTCGGGCCTGGTCAGTACTTGGATGGGAGATCGCCTAGTAGTTAGGCGATTTTTTTTGATTTTTCTGAATGCCTACTTCAGAAAGTTAGAATCGGATGACTTCACACAGTAAAACGAATCATATTTTCATACATAATCTTAAGAATCCAGCAGCTGGTCATTCTTTTTCCTGTCCTAACACAGCTAACTGGAAATCAGTTGCAGTAAGTTCTACTGAATTCAGACCCTCATCCCTAAGGGAAGATATATAGGAAAACCCATAATATATCTAAATAAACATGAAAGATACAATGATGAGAAAGAAAAAAATTTCTCAGTGACATCTTAGTTGGTATCGGAAACACGATGATTATGAAAGCACAGCCCATAATCGAGTCCAGGCCATGGAAGCCTGTGACTGTCACTGAGTGTTGACTTCCCTTTCAGCTGAGGTCGTAAAAAGTGCTTTGTAAAATTCTGAGGTTTGAAGCACTTGTAACCTCCCGAAGAGACTGCAATCAGAAGGGTTTCTAGAATATCCTGACGCTGTGGTGAGCTCAAGCAATACATACTCCAGAGGACGGAAGACAGACATGTTGGGAAGTGGGGATGACTTCTACTGCACTTAGGGAGGAAGGGCATGTACAAGTGGAGAAGCAACACCTCAGTGATGGAATCTTTAAAGACTCCACACAAGGAGAAGGAAATGGCAACCCACTCCAGTATTCTTGCCTGGAAAACTCCATGGGCAGAGGAGTCTGGCGGGCTGAAGTCCACGGGATTCCATGACTGACCGAGTGTGCACGAGGGTGGAGGGAGACGGGCTGGTAGCAAGAAACTGGTAGAAGTAAAAAATAAGAAAAAAATATAAAATAAAGACTCGATAAATATGACAACGACTGGTAGGAATAAACCTTCAGAAGTGCCTTCTCAGACCTCCCGTCAGAAGCACAAGCGTAATAAAGACACTGAGTTTTCACGGTCTCACACAAAATTAGACTGGTTTATGACAATGGGCAGAGAGGCTCCTCTAAGACATCGGGTCTGGGCTTTACTGGAGGATGCACTTCGATTGAGTGCATGGCTGTGTGTTATGGAAATATGTCTTACTGGCAGGGCGAAGGCATCTTCTTGAAGAACACAGCAAATAACACCACAAATTCACGGAACTTGGCTACAATGACAATAGCTGATTTCGTGATGTCTACTGCTTGGCAGAGCTGGGATTGCCTCTGCCATTAAGTACCTCAGTGGCCAGCTGTGATAGTAGCCATTACTTTCTCACTTAGAAACTTGCCATGTGCACTAGCGCAAGAACAGTGAAAGCTCCCCAGAGAAGCAAGTCAGGCAGACATGCTTCTGTTTTCTCACAGAAGCTGCTAATGACCGGCCCTGCTCACAGACAGATTGCTAATTCCAAACCGATAGACAGTTATGCAGATATTCTTTAGCAACTGAGCCACCAGGGACGCCCTACTAGCTCAGTTGCTAAAGAATCTGCCTGCAATGCAGGA